>NC_041391.1:317786478-317853519 GCF_002162155.2 Triticum dicoccoides
CCAAATCGGTACCCCTTTTTGGTCGATTTCTTCTCCTGCGGGCTCTGCCCCCCATTCTCTGATTTCTTCAACGACGTCATGCGCACCTTCGTCTTCCATCTTTTGTATCTCATGCCGAATGCCGTGGCGTGCATGGCTTTCTTTGCCCACCTCTGTGAGGGCTTCGCTGGGGTGCTTCCCAGCATGGCGCTCTTCCGCCACTACTCCTACCCTCGCCTCCAACCAGGAGGCGCCCTCTCCGGGAGCATTTCCTGGATCCGGAGGGTCCAAGAGAAAGGCACGTATCAGGAGGGTGCCCACAAGGAGAGGTGGGAGGAATGGCGGGGCCAGTGGTGCTGGATCGAGGAGAACAACCCGCTGGAGTTCTGCCGGGTTCATCAGAGCCTGCCGACCTGCGGCGATGGGAAGCTTTCAATCACCACCACCAGGATCCATCGCCTCACCATGGCCGAGCTCACCCTTGAGATGATTGGGGCAGACTTCATCTGCCGCTGAATCACTCCGCTGCATAACAACGGGAGGCCGGCCTGGGACTTCAGGAATGCGGCTGACATCATGAGGCTCCGCCCTAGCCTGAAGCATAACTTCACAGTGATGGGACACGCCCATTTCTGTCAGAGGCTCTTTCAGCTCGACATATTTAGCGATGGCAGGGTGGAGAGGACCGGCAGTGCCGCGAAGACGGCAAGGTCGTCAAGGGGCCCTTGTTTGCGTTGCCACCGGGTGTATTCCCGCTTAGCAACAATTAGTGCTAGTCCGCCTGTCGGCATCCTGGACTTGGGGGTATCCAGTCCTGCCTGCCTACGGCCCACCACATGGCTCCATCGATGGCCTGGTACGGCCCAGCTTCAACACCAACACAGCAAGACCCTCGCGAGGGGCCAAGCCTCGCGAGGCGGACGACGCCAAGACCTCTGAAGGAGTTGGCCTCCTCAGGAGGGCTCCTGAGGGGCGGATAGTTCTATGCAGCTACCTCATGAGGCTTAGCTGACGTGAGCCATGACGAGCAAGGCCAGGCGGGTGCAGAGCGCAGGTTTCCTCTTCGGAGCAAGGGAGGCAAGCCACAGGCAGGGAGTCCCGAGGAATCCACCAAAGATTTCCACCAAAGGTTTCCATTCTGGTGCAACAAGACCAAGACCGCTAGGACGGTAGGACGGAGGTCACCACCGAGCCCACCGCAGTGTCACGACCAGAGTCTTTTCGTAGGCGAAGACAACTTTTGTCAGAATACACTATACTACTTGTCCCCTTTCAAATCCCTCCGTTGTGGAATCCCTTCCCGCTCATATTTGGGTAGAGGACCAAGGCAACTATATATAGAACTTAGCCACCACCATAGTAGGGGGAGATCCATTTCGACCAGAGCACCACACCAGCTCAATAACACCTCACCTCCTGAGGCTTGTTCATCCTTTGTACTAGTTCATCCATAGCCCCTCGAGGCAATCCACCACACCACACTGGATTAGGGTATTACACCACAATGGTGGCCCGAACCAGTATAAATCTTTGTGTCTTTGTGTCTCTGTGAGCTCTAGAAGCTAGGCTAGGGAGGATCGCGAGTAGGCAGGCTGGGCAAGTTGAGATCTCTGCACGCACCCCATAGTTCGAACCTTTCAAGGGTTGTCGGATCCCGAAATCCGACATTTGGCGCACCAGGTAGGGGTGCGTCGGATCCTCTCTTCCATCGTTCGATCCGTCCCCGCTCCGACATCTCCATGGCTGACGTGCGCAGGGCTCGCACCGAGCGTCGGCCGCGGTCGCCGCTCGCGTCGCTCAGACGGCTCCGGCAGGTGACGACTGCGCCCGCCGCGCTCCTTCTCCAGTGGCCAACGCCGCCACGGGCCCTGCTGGCCACGAGCAGCAAGCTTCATCGCTGCACCCGTCAGTGCGCCGTGATGGCCGCACCGCTACTCCTCCGCTGACCCCAGCAGCTTCATCCTCCCATGCGCGCCGCAGCCAGGTGGACGCGCAGGCCGCTCTGCTCACGGCGCGGGAGCTCCTTCGCTACTGTCCCATGGGTGTTCTCTACGAGGAGTGGCTCGAGCGGATCGCCGAGCTCATCAGCGTCGTGCACGGGGGCTCCGATGGGCCGGCTCGCTCGCTGCCTCAACAACCACCTAGAGCGGGTGACGTCGTGCACGGGGCTCATCCTCCGCCTCCGGCCCGGGGCGCCATCATCGAGCGAAGGCGTATGGCTCCACGGCGTGACCCGCAGCTCCCGGCACCGGCTCGAGACGATGTGAGCTGCCAGGTGGTGCAACGTCCCGAAGGAGAAGCGCACGTGCTTCTGGCACCCCAGCACCAGGCTCGCGAGCCGCCACAGGAGGTGGCGGTGCGCGTGCACCAGGACCATGTTCCACCCCCTCGACGACTTTCGGTGGCCACAGCAGGATGTCGCGCGTTCACTGCAGAGCTCTGCAACGTCGTCTGGCCAAGCAAGTTCAAGCCTGACCTGCCTCCGCGCTATGATGGCACCGCAGACCCTGTGGAATTTCTACAGCTCTACGAGCTGAGCATCAAGGCGGCCAACGGCGACGAGAAGATCATGGCAAACTGGTTTCCGATGGCCCTCAAGGATGGTGTGCATTCTTGGCTCCCGAACCTGATCGAAGGGTCGGTTTCTTCCTAGGAGGAGATGCGCAGCCACTCCATCGCCAACTTCCAGGGCACTCGCGACCATCCGCCGGCCACAGGTGTCGGCGTTCTGGGAACGGGGGTCCCCAGACTTGCGTGCCTGCGGCCTGCAACGTGGCTCAAGCAATGGCCCAGTACGGCCCGTCTTCATCAACCCAAGTTCAAGACCCTCGCGAGGGGCCAAGCCTCGCAGGGCGGACGACACAAGGCCTCCTCAGGGGCGGCCTCGCGAGGCAGACTCACAAGGAGGCGGAGAGATCAAGGCAAGGGGTACCTCGCGAGGTGCTCGTGACGCAAGCCATGACGATCAAGACCAGGCGGGCGCCAGGTAGGCGCCAGCCTGCGTAGTGTCCTCGTTTCCTCTTTGGTGCAAAGGGGGCAAGCGCAGGCGCAGGGTACCGAGGCGTCAAGCAAAGGTTTCCATATCGGTGCAACGAGACCAAGGCCAGCAGAGCGGCAGGACGGAGGTCACCATTGAGCCCAAGACGGCGTCATCACCAGTGCCTTTGGCAGCCGAAGACCACCTTTAGTCAGGATAGCTTGTACTAGCTATCCCCTTTCAAAATGGCCGTTGTTGGCTCCCTTCCTGCTCAGTATTTGGGCAGAGGACCAGGTCATTTATAAATAGAGATAGCCACCACAGTAGAAAGGATCATCTCATCTAGAGCCGACAGAGACGAATCAGTTCCTCTCCAAGCACACCACCACAAGAACACCTCTCCCGAGGCTGTTCTTCCTCTGTACTGTTCATCATCAGCCCAAGAGGCAATCCACCACACCACACACAGTAGGGCATTACACCACAACGGTGGCCCGAACCTGTATAATTCTTGTGTCTCTTGTGGTGTTCATCGTGCTAGCTTAGATTCGCGGCGAGGTTGTGGGCGTGTTTCAGTAGGGAGAAGATCTTCGTGCACACCCCAGAGTTCGAACCTTAAGGGTTTTGCCAGAACCCGATATCCGACATTTGGCTCGTGAGGGTCGGTCTCTTCACCGCAACATCCTCTACAATGGTATCAGGTGACATCTTTCAAGTTCATTTCAGCTGGGAGCGCCCTCAGGGCTGCATCATTCCCAGGTCGTGTGGGTCTGTCCCTGCGGCATATATCCCTTTTGCTTATGTCTTTAGTTTACCTTGCTGGGGGCGCCCATCGGGCTGCATTTATCTAAGCCGATTTGCACTTAATGTCTAACCTGCCTGAGATTATCGCCCGTTCGATTGACACCTACCATTGGAGCTGCTTACACCGGCACGGCGCTTGTGCATGGGTCCGTCCCTCCAACGTTGACAAATCTGGGTGGTCGAGCTCTGGCCCACGGCAGCCCCGCAAGCGTCACCTCACCAGACCCTCAATGCCCTCACCACTCTCTCAGAGCAACCAATGTCCGGTCAGCGATCCTAATCGAACCCCGTGCTTTTCTCGTTTGGTTTGCAGGAACTTCCTGAGGCCTAAAGCGGGAGGCACCGCGAGCTCTCGCTCTCTCTTTCCCGAGCGATCCGCTTACGCGTTAAAAGGGGGGCTCCTGAGCATCGCGACTCGGGAGCTCTTACTGGCTCTCCAACCCTCACCCCCGGCCTTGTCCACGACATCGCGACCTGGCATACCAGTGGTGGTTGAGCTTGCTCGAGGGATGGGACCTGAGGACGTAGAGCACCGGGGAAAGAGTGGGGAAGAGAACGGAAGCTCATGAAGGCCTAACCCAGCTGCATCCCAGCCGCCGACATCCAAGTCCGGCGCAACGCGAAGGAACAATTCCAAGCTTTCAAGATAAGTTTCGCGCCTGCGATAGCTAATTGATGTGACACAGAATCTCCACCTAATACGGCTTTGTGACGGCAATGTTGGCTACCTTTCTCATCTTTCGATGGCTGCTTGAGCGCTAAAGGGGATCTCCTCAGCATCGCACCTCAAGGGCTCTTACTGGACCTCGGGCCGCTCACCTCCTGGCCTTGACCACGACATCGCGACCTAGCATACCAGCGACGGTGGAAGCCTGCCTGGGGACCGGGACCTATCAGCGTAGAGCACCAGGTTGTCGCGAGATTAGAAAGGGGGAACCGAGCCGGGACAGGACAAGCATTTTCACCGCTCCATAATAAGGATAATATCAACAAAAGACATCGTAGACCCTTTACATGCCCCCATGGGGTGTTTTCTTGGTTCCTTGCAGGGAACAAAACACGCGAATCCTAAGGAGCCCTAACTACACGCGCCACCATGGCCGATGCCATCATCAACAGTGGGCAACGGGAGGCCGGCGCCAACCCCATCCAGATCAGCCGTGCCGGCGGCCTGATGCAGCCGTCTTGCTCCGGGCACGACGTGAGCTCGGGGGCACGTAGCTGTCGTCGCTCGTCTCCGGAGTCGTGAAGAGACCGGGAGAGTCGCTGGACTCCCAAGAATCGCCACTGCTGCCAGAGGAGGAGTTGAGGAAGCGGGTGGCAGGCCCAGCAATTGCCACGTCGATGTCTCCTCTGGGGCAGCACTCCAGCCGACGGCCTTCCCCGTCGAATACCTTGAAGAACATCAAGGAGGCACCATCGTATTGAAAATGAATCATGAGGGAACCCCCTGTTCGGCAGACCCAGGCGATCTCGCCCTAGCCTCGGGTCATGTAGATCTTGCTCGGAGTGACGACTTCAACCTCCACTCCGGTCGTCGGGGTACCGCAGTCAGCGTGCTGCAGCCAAAGTTCGAGAGACCCCCTCGGCGGCATCTTGAAGGCGAAGAATGGAGGGAAGAGGATACAGGAGCTTGGAGGCATCGCGGCGTGGAGCACGAACTCGCGAGAGGAGTCGGTGGCATAGACTCCAGGAGGAACGGCGCGCACCGCCAAGGCACGTCGGCCTCGCCTGCTGTGTGGACGGCGTCGCTCGTCGTCCCTTTCTCCAGGGCCCTCGGCCCGGGCGTACAGGGGTAGCGGAAACCCAGGAGGTGGCCGCTCGTACCAAGGCCTCGTCATCGCTGGCCCCGCAACCTCGTCGCGGTGGCCAGGGACCGGCCGTTTCTTCAGCGGGAGCGTGTCAGTCCCCTCCCAGGGGGACTTTCCTTTCTCTTCGGCTGAGAGCCGGCGGATCGGTGCCATTGGCGTCAAGAATGAAGGAGGAACAAGGGAGAAGAAGCAGGTGGAGCGATAAGAGATGGACAACGGGGGCTGACGCCTCTCCGTACTTATAGTCCAGAGGAGGCCAACTGTCGGCCTCCACGATCACAGGTAATCATGACTCTTTTTGCATGCAGCAGGGACTCGTCAAATTGGGTAGTTGCTAAGGCAGCATGGGGAAGCGGAGACGCCCATGTCCAATCAGCCGCCACACGGCGACCAAGGCCGCAGGCTGTTGGGGCCCGCGGTGCTCCACACTTGCCCTTTGGCTTCACTGCTATGCCAAGTCCGAGCACGCCTTGGGCCCGAGGGCTACGGTTGGTGTTCTGGGAACTGGGGTCCCCAGACTTGCCTGCCTGCAGCCTGCAGCGTGGCTCAAGTAGTGGCCCAGTACGGCCCGTCTTCATCAACGAAAGTTCAAGACCCTCACAAAGGGCCAAGCCTCGCGGGGCAGACGACACAAGGCCTCCTCAGGGGCAGCCTCGCCATGCAGGCTCACGAGGAGACGGTGAGATCAAGGCAAGGGGTACCTCGCGAGGTGCTCGTGACCCAAGCCATGACGATCAAGACCAGGCGGGCTCCAGGTGGGTGCCAGCCTGCGCAATGTCCATGTTCCCTCTTTGGTCCAAAGGGGGCAAGCGCAGTCGCGGGGTACCAAGACATCAAGCAAAGGTTTCCATATTGGTGCAACGAGACCAAGGCCAGCAGAGCGGTAGGACGGAGGTCATCGTGGAGCCCAAGATAGCTTCATCACCAATGCCTTTGGCAGCCGAAGACCACCTTTAGTCAGGATAGCTTGTACTAGCTGTCCCCTTTCAAAATGGTCGTTGTTAGCTCCCTTCCCGCTCAATATTTGGGAAGAGGACCAGGGCCTCTATAAATAGAGATAGCCACCATAGTAGAAAGGATCATCTCATCTAGATCCGACAGAGATGGATCAGTTCCTCTCAAGCACACCACCACAAGAACACCTCTCGCAAGGCTGTTTTTCCTCTGTACTATTCATCATCAGCCCAAGAGGCAATCCACCACACCACACACAGGAGTAGGGTATTACACCACAACGGTGGCCCGGACCTGTATAAATCTCGTGTCTCTTGTGTTGTTCATCGTGCTAGCTTACATTTGCGGCTAGGTTGTGGGCGTGTTTCGGTAGGGAGAAGATCTTCGTGCGCACCCTAGAGTTCAAACCTTAAGGGTTTTGCCGGAACCCGATATCCGACAGCGGGTGACCTGCGTCGCGTCAAGCAGCAACCTGGAGAGACCCTGCATAAGTATATCCAGCACTTCAACAACGTCCGCCTCAAGATTCCCATGGTGTCTGACGAGGCCATCATCTCCGCGTTCACCGATGGCGTCCGTGATGTCAAGATGAAGGAAGAGCTAGCCATCCACGAGGACCTCTGCAACGCTCTAGAGATGTTCAACATGGCGACCAAGTGTGCAAGGGCTGAGGAGGGACGCCTCTCCCTCCTCGAGCTCCCTAATGCTGACCTAGAAGACAAGAAGACCAAGGCCAAGGACACAAAGCGCAAGGGGCCAGGAGTGCTGGTGACGAGCCAGAGATCAAGCGCGGATGCGACCACCCCGAGTCATCCAAGGGCAAGCGGCCGTTCTGTGCCTTCCACAACATCTATAGCCACAACACCAGCGACTACCAGGAGCTTAGGGCTCTCCGCGACGGGCGCCTCGCTCGACGCCCCGAGCGCAACGATCGACGCTACGGTCGCGGAGGTGGCCAAGGTGGAGGACGCTTGGATGGATGCGACCGCCGTCAGGAGTGGCGCGACCAACCTCGCGAGGACCGCTGGTAGGACCAGCCTTGCGAGGGCAACTGGAGGGAGCAGCCTCGTGAGGACCGCCCTCAGGGCAATGCAGCTTTTCCTCCTTTGCCTCCACCGCCAAGAAGGAACGAAGATCACCACCAGGACGAGAGGGCTGGGGGCTTCCAGGAGCCTCGGGCCATCGCCTGCATCTTGGGCGGCTCACAAGATCCAGCTTCCCACCGTGTATTCAAGCTTGAAGAAACTCGCCCTCTCAAGTGGTCCAAGTGCGCCATCACCTTCGACTCCACAGACAGGCTCAAGTGCGCGGCCACTACTGTCGTGCTCCCCATGCTCGGCTCCCCCGTCATCAGCAACGTGACCATCACCAAGACTCTCATCGATGGCGGAGTAGGGCTCAATGTTCTCTCTGTCTAGACGTTTGACAGGCTCCACGTGCCATACTACCAGTTGTACCCCACCAAGCCATTCTCAGGAGTGACCGACGGATCAACACACCCGATCGGGAAGGTTCGCCTCCCTGTCACCTTCGGCGAGCGCCACAACTACTGCACCGAGCTCATTGACTTGGACGTCGCCGACATCCGCCTGCCCTACAACGCCATCCTTGGGTACCCAGCACTGACCAAGTTCATGGCAGACACACACCACGGATACAACGTCCTCAAGATGCCAGGAATCGGCGGCATCATCATGGTCGTCTGCCAAGAGATGGATGCGGTGTGCTCCCTCGAGCGCGCTTTCCAGGCTGCAACAGTTGAGAACCCAGAAGATGAACACGGCGCCCTCCCTCCTGAGGTCACCCCCAAGATGAAGAAGCTGCAGCTGGGCCAGGGGTCTCATGAGGGAGCATCACTCGAGGACGCAGCGCTGAGTCTCGCATCCCCGGACGCGGCGCCTTCACCCATCGCATAGGAAGGCACGCCCGGCGCCCCTCTCAGGCTGGGCTCGGGGGCTCTCCTCTGGAGGGCCTCAGAGCTAGCCAATGTCGCGAGAGCGGCGCTCCGGCACCATGTGTAGGCACTCTTCAAAGCATGCTTCCCAGGAGAAGGCAGCAAGCGTGAGGCACCATGCGTTCAGGAGTTCATCAGCAGGGCGATGGAGGAGATTCAGGAAGGAAGGGTTGTGCAAGGCGATTGTCGCCTGCCGTGAGGCGGAGCTCACTGCCCTAGCGAGGGTAAGGAGTTCCGCGTCTGCATCGACATCCCCGGGCTCAACAGGGCCGCGTCTCGGTAGCTCATGTGGCTGTCTTGTATCGGCCGATGCGGGGGACCGCCTCACAGCTACGTCCGCATGCCTTTTGGCCTGGCGGGCACAGCTGAGGCGTTCCAGCGCTGCATGAGGGACGCTCAGGCGGCCTACGAGGCCAGGTACCAAGCGCTCCTGGCGTAGATGGAGGAGCACCCTCAGGAGCCTTTCGGTCCCTCGAAGCCTCCCTAGGCTCGGCACCGGATCGGCTCATGAGGAACAGCTTCAGCAGTGTGCGCTTTTTGGAAACTTCAACAACCCTTCAGCAACGATATCAGGTGATATCTCCCTAGTTCCTTCAGTTTGAGGGCACCCCTCGGGCTGCATCATCCCCAGGCCGTGTGGGTCCGTCCCTACGGCGTGTATCCCTTTTGCATTTTATCAGAGCCAGTTACGATCCTTTGCAAACTACTTTTGAATTATTGACTGCCTGGCCGGCGCTTCCCCGCTAAGAACGTCTCGCGCCCTTGCAAGCCCTCCCACGACCGCCTCATGATTAAGGACTGGCACGCCGTCTGTGCTCGGGTCCGTCCCTACAGCGTTGCTAAACCCAAGTAGTTGAGCTCTGGCTCACGGGCCAGCCCCGTGTACGTCACCTCCGGTGGCTCTTGGTGCCTTGTTCTCGCATGAGCTAATCGTGAGTGGATGAGTGAGGGCGCGCGATCTGGTGTCCCCATGGCCACGGGAACCGCACGCCGGTTGTTTTTCTTCAGGATCTTTGCATGAGAAGACTGGGCACGGCGTTTGTGCTCGGGTTTGTCCCTCCAGCGTTGATAAATCCAGCGGCTGAGCTCTCTCTGGCGGGCCGGTCCCGTTCACGTCACCTCCTGGGGTCGTTGGTGTCTGCCCTTCTCATGCAATAACCTCAGGAAACTCATTCGGCACAGGCTGCCTAACCATCTTGCAGGAACAACCCAAGCATCTTTAATCAAGACCAGGCGCAACCCACCTTGAGGTAGGGCCTCGTGAGTCCCACGCTGGCTCACGGGTGCCCATATACACCTCCTCCAGCCCTGCCGTGCAAGCCACCTGTTAGGGCGGGGCTGTACACGCCCCAGGGGCTCTCCTCAGAGGGAGCCCCCTCCCACGCACCAGTGGAAGCACCATGCTCTGCGCTGGCCGTCGACCCTACCGAGGAGTGGCTATGCCCGTGCAAGAGCGGAAGCGCTATGCTCCGCGCTGGTGATAAACAACTGGGGGTGGCCTCACGGCCGCATCAACCTCAGGGAGCCTCCGGGCTCAGTGACTAGCCTCACCGCGCTGCTCTCCCTCGGGAAGGTAGCGCGAGGGGGCTAGGCACGGGGGCTACACTCAGGTCACGCCTGGCGTACCCCACCTCGCCAGGCCTCACGGTCCTGGTCTTCGCGTGCCCCTCCCAAGCGAGAGCTCATCGAGGTAAAGGTAGGATGGTCTGTTCGTACGTCAAGGGGGGACTCCTGAGCATCGCGTCTCAGGAGCCTAACTGGTCACGTAGCCCCTCACCTCTTGGGCTCATCCTGGTGATCCGGATGACTCAATGACGGCAGAGGTATGCGCGGGGCCGGGCCCTGCCGATGCAGAACGCCAAGACCTGGCTGTCACCCATCTCCTTCAAGCCATTCGTACATCAAGGGGGACCCCTAAGCATCACGACTCAGGAGCTTAACTGGTCCCGTAGCCCGTCACCTGTTGGGCTTGTCCTGTTGATCTGGATGGACCAATGACAGCTGAGGTATGCGCGAGGCCGGGCCTTGCCGACACAGAACACCAACACTTGCCCCTGCATCTTTTCCTAAGCTGTTCGCACGTTAAGGAGGACTCCTGAGCATCGCGACTTAGGAGCCTAACTGGTCGCGTAGCCCCTCACCTCTTGGGCTCGTCCTGGTGATCCAGACGACCCAATGATGGCTGAGGTATGCGCGGGGCCGGGCTCTGCCGATGCAGAACAACAATGCAAACCAAAAAGCTGAAGGAGCATAATCTAATTATTACAAGACATATTGTTCCAAGCGAATATTTTTAAACGCCTCCCCGAGGAATGTCGCATGGTGCAGGATAAACAAGCAAAAGCAGAATCTCCGGGCCACCTCTTCAGACTTGGGCATCACCACTGCCCGCCAGCGGAGCCTCATCGCCAGACGCGTCGCTCGTCCCACCGGATTCAGTCGCAGGACCAACCACCATGTACTTGCTCAGCATGGCGTCCCCGAAGCTCTTCATGACGGCAGCTGTCGGCATCCTGGACAAGGGGGTATACAGTCCTGCCTGCCTGCGACCCACCACGTGGCTCCATCGATGGCCTGGTACCGCCCAACTTCAACAACGACGCAGCAAGACCCTCGCGAGGGGCCAAGCCTCGCGAGGCGAACGACGCCAAGACCCCTGAAGGAGTTGGCCTCCTCAGGAGGGCTCCTGAGGGGCGGAGAGATCTATGCAGCTACCTCATAAGGCTCAGCTGACGTGAGCCATGACGACCAAGGCCAGTCGGGCGCCAAGCGGGTGCCAGGCGGGCGCAGAGCGCAAGTTTCCTGTTTGGTGCAAGGGAGGCAAGCCACAGGCACGGAGTACTGAGGAGTCAGCCAAAGGTTTCCATTCTGGTGCAACGAGACCAAGACCGTCAAGACGGCAGGACGGAGGTCATCACTGAGCCCACTGTAGCATCACGGCCAGAGGCTTTTCGCAGGCGAAGACTTCTTTTGTCAGGATAGACTGTACTACTTGCGCCCTTTCAAATCCCGCCATTGTGGAATCCCTTCCCACTCATATTTGGGAGGAGGACCAAGGCACTATATATAGGACTTAGCCACCACCATAGAAGGGGGGCGAAACCAGAACAAGTAGAGCACCACACCAGCTCAAGAACACCTCACCTCCTGAGGCTTGTTCATCCTTTGTACTAGTTCTTCCATAGCCCCACGAGGCAATCCACCACACACACTAGAGTAGGGTATTACACCACAATGGTGGCCCGAACCAGTATAAATCTCTGTGTCTTTGTGTCTCTTTGAGCTCTTCGCGCTAGGCTAGGGAGGATTGCGAGTAGGTAGGCTGGGCAGGTTGAGATCTACGCGCGCACCCCAGTGTTCGAACATCTCACGAGTTGCCGAATCCTGAAATCCGACATTTGGCGCACCAGGTAGGGGTGCGTCGTATCCTCTCTTCCGTCGTTTGACTCGTCTCTGCTCCGACACCTCCATGTCCGAGACGCGCAGGGCTCGCGCCGTGCATCGGGTCACAGTCGCCGCCCGCGTCGCCCAGACTGCTTCAGCAGGTGACAGCTGCGCCCCCCGCGCTCCTTCTCCGGTGGCCAACGCCGCCACGGGCCCTGCCGGCCACGAGCAGCAAGCTTCATCGATGCACCCGTTGGTGCACCGTGATGGCCGCACCGCTACTCCGTCGCTCACCTAGCAGCTTTGTCATCCCACGCGTGCCGCGACTAGGTGGACGCGCAGGCTGCTCTGCTCACGGTGCGGGAGCTCCTTCCCTACCGCCCCGTGGGTGATCTCTACGAGGAATGGCTCGAGCGCATCGACGAGCTCATCAGCGTCGCGCACGGGGGCTACGAAGGGCTGGCTCGCTTGCTGCCTCAGCAACCACCTGTAGTGGGTGACTTCGCGCACGGAGCCCCTCCTCCGCCTCCAGCCCGGGGCGCCATCGTCAAGCCAAGGCGTGTGGCTCCACGGCGCGACCCACAGCGCCCGGCACCGGCTCGAGACAACGTGAGCTGCGAGGTGGTTCAACATCCCCATGGAGAAGCGCGCGTGCTTCCATCGCCCCAGCACTAGGCTCGCGAGCCGCCACAGGAGGTGGCGGCGCGCGTGCACCAAGACTACGTTCCACTACCTCGACGACCTCCGGTGGCCACGGCAGGATGCCGTGCATTCACTACAGAGCTCTGCAACATTGTCTGGCCGAGCAAGTTCAAGCCCGACCTGCCTCCGCGCTACGATGGCACCGCAGACCCCGCCAAGTTCCTACAGCTCCACGAGCTGAGCATCAAGGCGGCCAACGGCGACGAGAATATCATGACAAACTTGTTTCCGATGCCCCTCAAGGATGGCGCGCGTTCTTGGCTCCTGAACCTGACCGAGGGGTCGGTTTCTTCCAAGGAGGAGATGCACAGCCGCTTCATCGCCAACTTCCAGGGCACTCATGACCGTCTGTTGGCCGCAGGCGACCTGCGCCGCGTCAAGCAGCAGCCTAGGGAGACCTTGCATAAGTACATCCAGCGCTTCAACAACGCCCGCCTCAAGATTCCCAATGTGTCGGATGAGGCCATCATTTCTGCATTCACCGATGGCGTTCGTGACGTCAAGAGGAAGGAGGAACTCGCCATCCACGAGGACCTCTGCACTCCTCTGGAGATGTTTAACATGGCGAACAAGTGTGCGAGGGCTGAGGAGGGACGCCTCTCCCTCCTCGAGCTCCCTGATGCTGATCTAGAAGACAAGAAGACCAAAACCAAGGACACGAAGCGCAAAGGGCCAGCCGTGCTTGCGGCAGAACAAGAGACCAAGCGCGGGTGCGATCACCCCGAGTCATCCAAGGGCAAGCGGCCGTTCTGCGCCTTCCACAACGTCTACAGCCACAACACCAGCGACTGCCAGGAGCTCAGGGATCTCCGTGATGGGCGCCTCGGTCGATGCCCCGAGGGCAACGATCGGGGATACGGTCGCGGAGGTGGCCAAGGTGGAGGACGCTGGGATGGACGCGACTGTCGTCAGGAGTGGCGCGACCAGCCTCGTGCGGACCGCTGGCAGGACCAGCCTCGCGAGGCCAATTGGAGGGAGCAGCCCCATGAGGACCTCCCTCCGGGCAACGTAGCCTTGCCTCCTCTGCCTCCACTGCCAAGAAGGAACGAAGATCACCACCAGGACGAGGGGACTGGGGGCTTCCAGGAGCCGCGAGCCATGGCCTACATCTTGGGCGGCTCACAAGCCCCATCTTCTCACCGTGTCTTCAAGCAGTTTGTGCATGTCAGCGTTCTGGGAATGGGGGTCCCCAGACTTTCCTGCCTGTGGCCCGCAGCGTGGCTCCACCACTGGCCCAGTACGGCCCGTCTTCATCAACCAATGCTCAAGACCCTCGCGAGGGGCCAAGCCTCGCGGAGCGGACGACACAAGGCCTTCTCAGGAGCGGCCTCACCAGGCAGGCTCGCGAGGGAGGCGGAGAGATCAAGGCGAGGGGTACCTCGCGAGGTTCCCATGACGCAATCCATGACGACCAAAGCCAGGCGGGCGCCAACCCACACAGTGTCCTCGTTTCCCCTTTGCTGCTAAGGGGGCAAGCGCAGGCGCGGACTACCGAGGCATCAGGCAAAGGTTACCATATCGGTGCAACAAGACAAAGACCAGCAAGACGGCAGGACGGAGGTCATCGTGGAGCCCACGACGGCGTCACCACCAGTGCCTTTGAGAGGCGAAGACCACCTTTAGTCAGGAAAGCTTGTACTAGTTGTCCCCTTTGAAATTGGTCGTTGTTGGATCCCTTCCCGCTCAATATTTGGGGAGAGGACCAGGGCCTCTATAAATAGGACTAGCCACCATAGTAGAAGGGAGATAGAGAGAGATCAATTCCTCCCCGAGCAAACCACCAAGCACAAGAACACCTCTCCTCAGGAGGCTGTTCTTCCCTTGTACTGTTCGTCATCAGCCCAAGAGGCAATCCACCACCACCACACATAGGAGTAGGGTATTACACCACAACGGTGGCCTGAACCTGTATAAATCTTGTGTCTCTTGTGTTGTAGTTCATCGAGTTAGCTTAGAGATCGCGGCGAGGGTGAGAGCGTGATTCGGTAGGGGGAAATCTTCGTGCGCACCCCAGTGTTCGAACGTCAAGGGTTTTTGCCTGAACCCTAAATCCGACATTTGGCGCGCCAGGTAGGGGGTGCGCCGAAGTCTTCGTTCCGTTGGTCTGCGTCCCATCGCTTCGTCGCATCCATGTCTGACGCACGTCGAGCCCGTGCTGAGCGCCGGGCCGCTCTTGCCGCATGCGTGTCCTAGACGGCTCCTGTTGGCGGACCTCCCCGTCGTTCTCTGTTGCCTGCCGCCAACGCTGCCACCAGCCCGGCGGGGAATGAGCAGCAAGCATCCTCGCTGCACCCCTCGGAGCGGCGGGACGGCCGCACCGCCACTCGTCGCTGACCCCAGCTGGCTCGTCGTCCTACGCTCGTCACGCTCCCACGGACGCGCAGGCCGTGCTTCTCATGGCACGCGAGCTTCTGCGTTACCGCCCCGTTGACGACCTCTACAAGGAGTAGCTCGCTCGCATCACCGAGCTCGTCAGCGCAGCAGGGGGCTCTCTCGCGCCATCCCTCTCTTTGCCTTGCCCTCCGCCAGGTGCGGGTGACGTGGCTCAAGGACCACCTCCGTCACCTCTGCCCCAAGACGGCGCCTTGGAGCCAAGGCACGCGTCCCCTCGACGTGACCCACCGCGTCAGGCGTCCGCGCGACAAGAAGGAAGCTGTCAAGAAATCCCTCGGCCTCAAGAAGGTGCCCCCGTGCTCCCTGCACCCGCGCGAGAAGACAGCATGCTGCCTATGGCGGCGGCTCGCGGGTACCGTCAAGAGCAAGCTCCGCGTCAACAAAGGGCCCCGGTGACCACAACAGGCTGTCACGCCTTCACCTTTGAGCTGGGTAGTGTCGCCTGGCCAGGCAAGTTCAAGCCGGACCTGCCTCCTCGCTACTACGGCACCCCCGACCCCGCGGAGTTCTTGCAGCTCTACGAGCTAAGCATCAAGGCGGCCAACGGCGATGAGAAAGTCATGGCGAATTGGTTTCCCATGGCACTCAAGGACATGCCCACTCGTGGCTCCTGAACCTGCCTCCTGTTCGATCTCCTCCTGGGACGAGATGCGCAGCCGCTTCATCGCCAACTTCCAGGGCACTCGCGACCGCCCCCCGACCGCAGGGGACCTGTGCCACATTAAGCAATAGCCTGGGGAGACCCTGCAGAAATATATCCAGTGCTTCAACAGCGTCCGCCTCAAGCTCCCCAAGGTGATGGACGAGGCCATCATCTCAGCATTCTCTGATGGCGTTCGTGACGTCAAGATGAAGGAGGAGCTCGCCATCCACGAGGAGTTGTGCACATCCCTGGAGCTGTTCAACTTGGCGACCCAGTGCACAAGAGCTGAAGAAGGACACCTCTCCCTCCTTGAGCTTCCAGCCGCCGATCCGTAAGAAAAGAAGACCAAAGCCAAGGGCGTGAAGCGCAAGGGAGTAGCCGTGCTCGCGGCAGAACCAGACACGAAGCGCGACAGGGACCAGCCGGAGTCGTCCAAGGGCAGCCGATCGTTCCGCGCCTACCGCAACCTCCACACCCACAACACCAGTGATTGCCAGGAGCTCAGGGCCATTCGAGAAGGACGCTTCGGTCAACGCCCCCAGCGCAATGATCGGGGCTACGGCCGAGGAGGAGAACATGGCAGAGGATGATGGGGCGACCGTGGCCCTCGTCAGGAGTGGCGTGACCGACCTCATGAGGATCGCTGGAGGGATCAGCCTCGCGAGGACCACCCCCAGGGTAACGCATGCCTTCCTCCGCTGCCGCTGCCAAGAAGGAATGACGACCATCACCAGGACAAGGGGGCTGGGGGCTTCTAGGAGCCGCGTGCTATCGCTTGCATCTTGGGCGGAGCTCAAGCCCCAGCCTCTCAGCGTATCTTCAAGCAGTTTGCTTGCGAAGTGAACGCAGCCCTTCCCAGACTCGAGGCCACACGCCCGCTCACGTGGTCCAAGTGTGCCATCACCTTCAGTTCGGCAGATCAACTCAAGTCCGTGGCCACTGCTGGCGTTCTCCCGATTCTCTGCTCATGAGTCATCAGCAACGTGCAAGTCACCAGGACCCTCATCAACGGCGGCGCGGGGCTTAACGTCCTGTCGGTGGAGATGTTCGACAACCTTCAAGTGCCATATGATCAACTTCAGCCTACCAAGCCCTTCTCAGGAGTTACCGATGGTTCCACCACCCTGATAGGGTAGGTCCACCTCCCTGTCACCTTCGGAAAGCGCGACAACTACCGCACCGAACTCATCGACTTTGACATCGCCCACATCCACCTACCGTACAATGCCATCCTTGGGTATCCATCCCTAGCCAAGTTCATGGCAGTGACCCACCATGGCTACAACGTCCTCAAGATGCGAGCAAGCGGCGGAATCATCACGGTCCCGTGCGAAGAGAGAGATGCAGTGTGGTCCCTTGAGCGTGCCTTCCAAGCCACAACAATTGAGGACCCGGACAACAGGGGTGAGAACCCTCCGGTGGCCATCCCCAAGAAGAAGATGTAACCGCTCCGTACAGGGCCTCAGGAGGTCGGCACCTCGGGCGGTTCCACGTCAGGATCAGCGCCCGCGCTTGGGGCGCCTCCTTCCATCGCATAGGAAGGCGCGCCCGGCGCCCTCTCGGGCAGGTCTCGGGGGCTCTCTTATGGAGGGCCTCAGACCTCGCCAACATCACGAGGGGGGCGCTCGGGCACAACTTGGAGGCGTGCTTCGCGGCACGTTTCCCTCAGGAAGGCACAGGGCATGGGAAGCCCAACATTCTGGAGTTCATTGCCAAGACCACTCAGGAGCTTTGGGAAGCGATGGCCATGCGCGGCGACCACCGCCTGCCCGGTGCAGCTCCCCATCCATGCAAGGATGGTGGACTGCGCATCTGTGTCGACATCCCAGGCTCAATCGAGCCGCATCTCAGGAGCGCTTCTGGCCTTCGCGCGTGGGATGCTGCAAGGGTCCGCCGCACAGCTACGTTCGCATGCCTTTCGGGCTGCCGAACGCGGCTGCCACCTACCAGCGTCACCTGTGGAGCATTCTGCCGGCTCAAGAGGCCACACACCACACGGTCCTAGCGGAGATGGAGACGTTCCTCAAGGAACCAACTGGACCACCAGAGCCACCCGAGGCTCAGGTCCCTGGTGGCCCGTGAGGGTCGGCCCCTTCACCGCGCATCTTCAGCTGCCCCAACACCCCCTCTACAACGGAACCAGGTGACATCTCCCAAGTTCATTTCAGCTGGGAGCACCCTCAGGGCTGCTTCATTCCCAGGCCGCGTGGGTCCATCCCTGCGGCATGTATCCCTCTTTTTATGTCTTTAGCTTACCTTGTTGGGGGTGCCCCTCGGGTTGCATCATCCCCAAGCTGCTTGGGTCTGACCCAGTGGCATGTATCCATTCTGCATTTACCTAAGCTTATTTGCCTTTCATGCCTAATCTACCTGTGATTATCACCTGCTCGTTTTCCATCTACCGTAGGAGCCGCTCGCGCTAGCACGGTGCTTGCGCACGAGTCCGTCCCTGCAACGTCGACAAATCTGAGCGGTGAGCTCTGGCCCGCTGTAGCCCCGCGCGCGTCACCTCACCAGACCTTCAGTGCCCTCACCTCTCTCTCGGGGCAACCAATGGCCGGCCGGCAATCATAATGGCAACCCATGCTTTTCTCGTGCTGATTTACAGGAACCTCCTGAGGACTTCAGTGGGCGGCACCACGAGCTCCCTCTCTTTTCCATACGATCCGCTTGCGCGTTAAAAGGGGGGCTCCTGAGCATCGTGACTCAGGAGCTCTTACTGGCTCTCCAGCCCTCACCCCCTGGCCTTGACCACGGCATCGCGATCTGGCATACCAGCGGCGGCTGAGCTCGCTTGAGGGCCGGGACCTGAGGACGTAGAGCACGGAGGAGAGTGCGGGGGAGAAGGGGGAAGCTCGCACGGGCCTAACCTAGCTACACCACGGCTGCCGATGCACAAGTCTGGCGCAACGCAAGGGAGCGACTCTAGATTGCCGAGATAAGTTTCACGCCTGGAACAGCTAATCGTTACAACACAGAATCTCTCACTTGATGTGGCCATGTGGCGTCAACGTTGACTTCCTTTCTCACCTCTCGGCGGCTTCTTGTGTGCTAAAGGGGACCTCCTGAGCATCGCGCCTCAGGGGCGCTTACTGGACCTCAGGCCTCTCACCTCTTGGCCTTGACCACGGCATCGCGACCTGGCATACCAGCAACGGCTGCAGCCTGCCTAGGGACCGGGACCTGTCAGTGTAGAGCACCAAGCCGTCGCGAGGTTAGAAAGGGGGGACCAAGCCGGGACAAGACATGCACTCGCACGATTTCATGATAAGGACAACATCAACAAAAGACATCGCAGACCCTTTACACGCCCCCGCGGGGTGTTTCTTGATTCCTCGTAGGGAACAAAAGGAAAGAACTTCGAGGAGCCCTAACTACACGCGCCTTCGTGGCCGATGCCATCATCAACAGTGGGCCTCAGGAGACCAGCACCAACCCCACCCAGATCAGCGGTGGCGACGGCCCAATGCTGCCGCCTTGCTCCGGGCGCGGCGAGAACTCGGGGGTGCGTAGCTGTCGTCGCTCGTCTCTGGAGTCTCGAAGAATTCAAGAGAGTCGCTGGACTCCCAAGAGTCGTTGTTGCTGCCGGAGGAGCCATTGGGGGAGTGGACGGCACGCCCAGCCCCTACTGCATCGATCTCCTGACTGCTCCCTACGGGGCAGCACTCTAGGCGGCGGCCTTCTGCGTCCAAGATCTTGAAGAACAACGTGGAGGCGCCGTCGTACTCAAAATGGATCACGAGGGCACCCCCTGTTCGGCAGACCCGGGTGACTTCGCCCCAGCCTCGGGTCATGAAGACCCTGCCCGAGGAAACGACTTCAACCTCCGCTCTGGTCGCCAGGGCGCCACAGTCGGCGTGCTGCAGCCAAAGCTCGAGAGGCCCCCTCGGCGGCATCTCGGTGGAGAAGAACGCAGGAAGGCGGATCCAGGTGCTTGGAGGCATCGCCACATGCCGCACGAGCTCGCGACAGGAGTCCGCAGCGTGGACTCCGGGGGCGACAGCGCGTGCCACCACGACACGTCGACCTCGGCTGCGGTGCGGGCGGTGTCGCTCGCCGCCCCTTTCTCGGGAGCCCTCGGCTGGGGCGCATTGGAGTAGCGGGTACCCAGGAGGTGGCCGCTCGCACCAAGGCCTCGTCATCTCCAGCCTCACGACCTCGCCACGACGGCGGTGGACCGGCCTCTCCTTTGGCGGTAGCGGATCGAGTCCGTCCCGAGGAGCCTTCCCCTTTTCTGCAGTCGAGAATCTACGGATCGGCGCCATCGATGTCAAGACTGGAGGTGGAGCAAGGAAGGAGAAGCGAGTGGAATGGGGAGAGATGGGCGACGGGGGCTCTCGCCCCTCCTCATTTATAGCCCAAGGAAGGCCAACCGTTGACCTCCACGATCGCAGGTAATGATAACCCCTTTTGCATGCAGCAGGGACTCGTCAAGTCGGGCAGTTGCCGAGGCAACATGGGGAAGCGAAGACGCCCACGTCCAATCTGTCGCCACGTGTCGACCAAGGCCGCAGGCTGTTGGGGCCTGCGGCACTCCGCACTTGCCCTTTGGCTTCGCTGCTAAGCCAAGTCTGAGCGTGCCTTGGGCCGGGGGGATACTGTCAACATTCTGGGAATGGGGGTCCCGAAACTTGCCTGCCTGCGTGATAGAGGCAAAGGTGTCCCGTCTTTCGATGAGATGGTGGATTTCGCTTTGGTGGAAGTCGACTTTGACGATCCGACTACGAACGTGCGAGGACGTCGCGCCTTAGCAATCGCTAAACCAACTCCGAGAGGTTATTGACCACGCCGGAGCACGATCAACCTGACCACGAGGGTCTGTTTCCTGCGAGCAAACGAAGAACAAGCAAGAAACTAAGATTGCAATCTGGATATTGCGAATATAAGATGAAAGCTTTATTGATCAAGGTGGGGTTCTGTGACGCCTTTGTCTGGTCGTTGAACACAAACGAAGTACGCGAAGTTGCAGCTATGGCGAACTTTTAATCTAAACAAAACCCAAAGTCTAAACGATGCCCTAAGGGCTGTATATATGGAGGAAGAGGGGGGAATTTCGTGGCCCTTAGTGGAGGAGTCCGAAATCAACCCTATCTCTTGTTTCCCCACACATACGGACTCTAAAAATAGCCTATACTTATGTATTTCGAAATTACATGGGCCTGGCCCAATAATAAGGTGACGCAGCACCTAAAATAGCCTCGGGACGAAATTTATGAAGTGGCATCTTGTATATTTCGTCCAAGGCTTCATGCACCCATTATGGTGGCTTCTAAGTCCTGAAATCATCACTTGTAACTCCGTTCTTGTTCCCCTTGCGCATGCCATCATCTCCATGCTTGTTCTTGCTCCAATGTTCATCCTTCTCCAAGCTAGGCCCTTCATTTGTAAGCAAAACAAATGTATCCAATTTAGGCAGCATCATATTCTCATGAACATTAGAATCATTACCAAGAAACGAAAGTACCTGGTAATTTAGTTGGCGTGCACGAGCTCTAGTAATTGGTCCAGTATGTATAGCAGCAGGGGATGTGGGTGTAACAATTGTATTGATGTCCTCATCATCCTCCCGTTCTTGAAATGAAGTCGTCCTCGACGGAAGTTCATCTTCCTCACCCAAATAAGGCTTCAAATCTGCAATGTTAAAAGTGGGACTAACCCCAAAATCTGCAGGCAGCTCAAGTTTATATGCATTATCGTTTATTTTCTCTAACACCTTGAAGGGACCATCAGCACGTGGCATTAACTTTGATTTGCGCAAATCAGGAAATCTATCCTTACGCAAATGTAACCAAACAAGATCTCCAGGTGCAAACACAACATGTTTTCTACCCTTATAAGCAAAAGGACACATCTTAGTAGTAGAATGCAATGAACGATTATAAGCAAATTCAATATGAGTCAAGCATTCCTCCCACATTTTCTTATTATTCTTCAAAACAGCCCTAAGCATAGTAGACAACGTTCTATTGACTACTTCAGTTTGTCCATCAGTTTGGGGGTGACAAGTAGTACTAAAAAGCAGTTTAGTCCCCAACTTAGCCCATAAACATCTCCAAAAGTGGCTAAGAAATTTAGTATCACGATCTGAAACAATAGTATTTGGCACACCATGCAAGCGAATAATTTCACGAAAGAACAAATCAGCAACATTAACAGCATCATCGCTTTTATGACATGGTATAAAGTGTGCCATTTTCGAGAATCTATCCACGACAACAAATATGCTATCCCTCCCTTCTTTGTTCGAGGTAAACCTAAAACAAAGTCCATAGATATATCCTCCCAAGGAACACTAGGTACAGGCAAAGGCATATATAAACCATGAGGATTGAGTCGTGACTTAGCTTTTTGACATGTAGTGCATCGAGCAATAAAACGCTCAACATCCCGTCTCATCTTTGGCCAAAAGAAATGTGTAGCAAGTACGTCCTCCGTCTTCTTCACGCCAAAATGTCCCATTAATCCTCCTCCATGCGCTTCCTGCAACAACAAAAGACGAACGGAGCTAGCTGGAATGCATAGCTTGTTAGCACGAAACACAAATCCATCGTTAACGACAAACTTGTTCCACATTCTTCCTTCTTTACAATTCTGCATTACATCTTTAAAATCAGCATCATGCACATATTGATCTTTGATGGTCTCCAAACCAAATATTTTGAAGTCAAATTGTGAAAGCATAGTATAGCGACGAGACAATGCATCAGCAATAACATTTTCTTTTCCCTTCTTGTGTTTAATGACATAAGGGAAAGTCTCAATGAATTCAACCCATTTAGCATGTCTACGATTCAGTTTAGCTTGACTTTTAATATGTTTCAAAGATTCATGATCAGAATGTATAACAAATTCTTTGGGCCATAAATAATGTTGCCATGTTTCTAAAGTCCGAACAAGAGCATATAATTCTTTATCATAAGTAGAATAATTCAGACTAGGCCCACTCAATTTTTCAGAAAAGTATGCAACAGGTTTGCCATCTTGTAATAACACACCTCCTAATCCAATTCCACTAGCATCACATTCAAGCTCAAAAGTCTTATTAAAATCAGGAAGTTGGAGTAAAGGAGCATGTGTCAACTTATCTTTCAATACCGTGAAGGCTTCCTCCTGTGCGGTACCCCAAACAAAAGGCACATCCTTCTTTGTAAGCTCGTTGAGAGGTGCAGCAATGGTGCTGAAATCTCTCACAAAACGCCTATAGAATCCAGCGAGGCCAAGAAAACTCCTCACTTGTGTGACCGTTTTGGGCTGCGGCCAACTCTCAATAGCTTCAATCTTGGCTTTGTCAACTTCAATTCCCTGTGGAGTAACAACATAGCCAAGAAAAGATACTCGGTCGGTGCAAAAGGTGCACTTCCCAAGGTTACCAAACAAACGTGCATCACGTAGAGCAATAAAAACAGCACGTAAATGTTCCAAATGTTCTTCCAAAGATCTGCTATAAATCAGTATATCATCAAAATAGACTACCACAAATCGTCCAATGAAAGCACATAAAACTTCGTTCATTAGTCTCATGAAAGTACTAGGCGCATTAGTTAACCCAAAAGGCATGACTAACCACTCATATAATCCAAACTTAGTTTTAAATGCTGTTTTCCATTCATCTCCCAATTTCATACGAATTTGATGGTATCCACTACGCAAATCAACTTTGGAGAATATTGTAGAGCCACTCAATTCATCAAGCATATCATCTAGCCTAGGAATAGGATGACGATAACGAATAGTAATATTATTAATGCCTCTACAATCAACACACATACGTGATGTACCATGCTTTTTCGGCACTAGAATAATAGGAACAGCACAAGGACTAAGGGATTCGCGTATATAACCTTTGTCGAGCAGCTCTTGTACTTGACGCATAATCTCCTTCGTCTCCTCTGGATTGGTACGGTATGGTGCACGGTTTGGCAGTGAAGCACCGGGAATTAAGTCAATTTGATGCTCAATCCCTCGAATAGGCGGTAATCCCGGTGGCACGTCTTGTGGAAAGACGTCAGCGAACTCCTGCAAAATGTTAGTGACAGCAGGAGGCAAAGAGGAAGGCACGTCCTCGAATGAAAATAATGCCTCTTTGCACACAAAAGCATAGCAAACAGATTTGCTGAAATCTAGCTCATCAATATCAGATTTGGTGGCAAATAAACATGCACTTTTCAATTTAATTTCAGAAGCAACACGAGATGGTTTATTATTAGGCTTCATTTGTTGCTCAAATTCTTTTGCCACAATCTGATTTTCACTCTTATTCGTCTCCTGTTTTGCTTTATTAGCTCTATTAATATCATCTTTCAAAATGGAATCAGGAGTCATAGGAAGCAAAGTAATATTTTTATCCTTATGAACAAGAGTATAGTGATTGTTTCTACCATGGTGTACAGAATTTTTATCAAATTGCCATGGTCTACCAAGTAATAAGGAACATGCTTGCATAGGTACCACATCACAATCAACATAATCAGCATATGTAGAGATACTAAAATGCACACGAACAGTATGTGTTACCTTAACCTTGCCGCTGTTGTTGAACCATTGGATGTAGTAAGGATGTGGATGTGGTCTTGTGGTGAGAGAAAGCTTCTCCACCATCTCCATGCTAGCCAAATTGTTGCAGCTCCCTCCGTCTATGATGACGCGCACAGAACGTTCCTTCACAACTCCCTTGGTATGGAACAAATTGTGCCTCTGATTTTGCTCAGCTTGTGTGACCTGCACACTCAAAACACGTTGAGCAACTAAACATTCATACCTGTCAGCGTCTTCAGGAGCCATGTATTGCGTCTCATGATCAGAATCATCTCCACCATGTTCTTCACGTGTAATAAGAGCCAAAGTCTCCTCATCATAGTCACTAGCGGACTCATATCCACCATCCGCGGTAGCAATCATCACACGCGGAGATTTGCATTCTCTCGCATAATGACCTCCTCCCTTACAACGACGACAAATAATATCACTTGTGTGCCCTGTCGATGCCATGGAAGAAGAAGAACGCTGTGCAGGCCCCGCAGGTGCACTCTTGGCAGATAATGGTGGTTGTGCCTGTTTTCTTGTATCACGGCTGGAGGTGGCACCGGATGGAGGTGCTGGTGCAGTTGAAGTAGAAGATGCACGTGGTGTCCATGATGAAGGTCGGCCTGCAGAAAAGTTAGTTCGCCCCAATGCTTGTCGATCCTGCACTTCATGTTCAGCTTTACAAGCAAGATGGAATAAACGAGTGATATTAGTATACTCCTTATAGTCTAGAATGGTCTGAATCTCTCTATTTAATCCACCCAGAAAACGTGCAAGCATAGCTTCATTCTCCTCAACAATACCACATCTAATCATGCCAGTTTGTAATTCCTGATAATATTCTTCTACAGAATTTTTCCCTTGTCTTAAACGCTGCAATTTTTGAAGCAATTCACGTTGATAATATGGTGGAACCCAACGCGTACGCATAGCAGTTTTCAAAGCAGCCCAAGTAGTTGGAATAGGATATAATCTACAATGTTCACACCACCATACACATGCAAAACTAGTGAAAGCACAAACAGCAGCAGCAACTCGTCTCTCCTCAGGATATTGTAAACATGTAAATCGTTGTTCAGTTTCTAACTCCCAAGTAAGATATATATCAGGAACATATCTACCCTCAAATGGTGGAATATTCAATTTCAGTTTAGGAATATGGACATCATCTCGTACCTGAGGTGGTGGTGCAGGCCTACCATTACGAATATATACCTGAGGTCGACCTGCTGGTGGCGGTACAGGTGGCTGCACGTAGTGTTGATTTTGATCAACCTCATCCTCATAATCTCCCACATAATCATCCTCCTCCGCATCAGCAGCAGGAGCCACAGAAGTATCAACAGCAGCACCAACAGTTTGGCCAAACGCAAGAGGAACACAGCTTGCTCGGCGGAGGTCTGCTTCGCGACGTGGAGGTAGTCGTTGTTGTTGTTGTTGGAGAGGTGCGTTAGGTGCAGCGGGTGGTGGTGGTGGAAGACGCGCGAGCAATTCATTAAACTTGTTATCGAGCTTTGTTTCGAACGTCTTCTCAAGGCCAGTGATCTTCTCCATGGCCTCTTCAAAATTGTTCAGCACATCTTGCACCTGTTCAGTCATCATTTGCTGAAACTTATCATGAAGCTCCTTGTTCGATAAATTCTCCCAGTCAATCTCGTCGGCTTGTGATCCTGGCATGGTTAGCAGCAATAGTAATACACAAGAATATGATCCTACAGACTACGAACAAGTGGTGGTGGTGGGTGTCACAAATCCGTCAAGCAAATCTCAAATTCTTACCAGTTCTTACCCAGCAGCAGGCGGTGATCGGCAACCGTTGTAGTCAAAAACTCTCAAAGCTTGGATAGAGCGATTACCAGGGAGAGTCAAACGCACGACGTAGATGTATGTGGAGCTGGGAAGGCTTATAATATGGTAGCAAAAAGGGTCAGCAATAATCAATTCAGAGATGCAAAGTTGAATAAACGCTCAACGACGGTACTGTGCTGGTCCTAGGCTAGACTGTGCTAGAGACGCGAGCCTAGAACACTAACAAAATCACGGCGCGGCACGTAAACAAGGGAAAAGCACACTCTGAATTTTTTTTTTCGCTCTCTTTTTTTTTTGGCGCTCTTTTTTTTTTTGCGCTGCTTTTTTTTTGCGAAAAATCACTATAGTGGCGAGTGTCTCAAAACTCTTCCTAGCTCAAACTGACAGGATGGGCACGAAATTTTTTCGACCAATTTTTTTTTTTTCGTCTGCCCGGACCCAAAAACTGGAAACGGGTCAAAAAAAACTTCCTATAATGGCACCTGTCTCAAAACACTCAGAAACACCTAAAAATAGGATAGCCAGAAATTTTTCCGAAAAATGCGTTTTCGAAAAATTTTGGGCCTAAACGGAGCGTGGCTACCCGACTCTTTTTTTTTTCCGAAACCTACTCCGGCAAGGAAACACGAATCGGAATCTAGATGGATCCCGAAAACAAACCTAATAAGCAAAGAACTCGGATTGGTGGTGGATATATGGTGGTGGTATATGGCAGCGGTGGTGGTAGCGGTGGTAGTATATGGATATGGATCGGTGGTGGTATATGGACACGGATTGGTGGTGGTATATGGATACGGATTCGGTGCGGTGGTGGTAGACGGCAGGGGTGATGATGATGGTGCGGCGGCGGCGTGACAACTTATGACCAGAACTCGAAACTCTACAAGACTAGACTCTAAGACCAGCAACTAGACACGACGATGCAACCGCAAATTCAACAAAGCAAAACCCTAAAAAGATTATGCAAGGCTCAGATTGGTTCGGATATGATGAACTAACCCTAAATTTTTTTTTGTGGCTTTTTCGTGGACTATAGGTATGAAGAACAGACTCGATCTAAACTACGAAAAACTGTAAAATCTCACCGAGCAACCTGGAAATCTGATACCACTTGATAGAGGCAAAGGTGTCCCGTCTTTCGATGAGATGGTGGATTTCGCTTTGGTGGAAGTCGACTTTGACGATCCGACTACGAACGTGCGAGGACGTCGCGCCTTAGCAATCGCTAAACCAACTCCGAGAGGTTATTGACCACACCGGAGCACGATCAACCTGACCACGAGGGTCTGTTTCCTGCGAGCAAACGAAGAACAAGCAAGAAACTAAGATTGCAATCTGGATATTGCGAATATAAGATGAAAGCTTTATTGATCAAGGTGGGGTTCTGTGATGCCTTTGTCTGGTCGTTGAACACAAACGAAGTACGCGAAGTTGCAGCTATGGCGAACTTTTAATCTAAACAAAACCCAAAGTCTAAACGATGCCCTAAGGGCTGTATATATGGAGGAAGAGGGGGGAATTTCGTGGCCCTTGGTGGAGGAGTCCGAAATCAACCCTATCTCTTGTTTCCCCACACATACGGACTCTAAAAATAGCCTATACTTATGTATTTCGAAATTACATGGGCCTGGCCCAATAATAAGGTGACGCAGCACCTAAAATAGCCTCGGGACGAAATTTATGAAGTGGCATCTTGTATATTTCGTCCAAGGCTTCATGCACCCATTATGGTGGCTTCAAAGTCCTGAAATCATCACTTGTAACTCCATTCTTGTTCCCCTTGCGCATGCCATCATCTCCATGCTTGTTCTTGCTCCAATGTTCATCCCTCTCCAAGCTAGGCCCTTCATTTGTAAGCAAAACAAATGTATCCAATTTAGGCAGCATCATATTCTCATGAACATTAGAATCATTACCAAGAAACGTAAGTACCTGGTAATTTAGTTGGCGTGCACGAGCTCTAGTAATTGGTCCAGTATGTATAGCAGCAGGGGCTGTGGGTGTAACAATTGTATTGATGTCCTCATCATCCTCCCCTTCTTGAAATGAAGTCGTCCTCGACGGAAGTTCATCTTCCTCACCCAAATAAGGCTTCAAATCTGCAATGTTAAAAGTGGGACTAACCCCAAAATCTGCAGGCAGCTCAAGTTTATATGCATTATCATTTATTCTCTCTAACACCTTAAAGGGACCATCAGCACGTGGCATTAGCTTTGATTTGCGCAAATCAGGAAATCTATCCTTACGCAAATGTAACCAAACAAGATCTCCAGGTGCAAACACAACATGTTTTCTACCCTTATCTCCAGCAAGTTTATATTTAGCATTCATACGCTCAATGTTTTCCTTAGTTAACTCATGCATTTTTAAAATCAATTCAGCACGTTGTTTAGCATCAAAATTAACCTTCTCCGACGATGGAAGAGGCAACAAATCAATAGGTGCACGAGGTAGGAAACCATACACAACTTCAAAAGGGCACATCTTAGTAGTAGAATGCAATGAACGATTATAAGCAAATTCAATATGAGGCAAGCATTCCTCCCACATTTTCTTATTATTCTTCAAAACAGCCCTAAGCATAGTAGACAACATTCTATTGACTACTTCAGTTTGTCCATCAGTTTGGGGGTGACAAGTAGTACTAAAAAGCAGTTTAGTCCCCAACTTAGCCCATAAACATCTCCAAAAGTGGCTAAGAAATTTAGTATCACGATCTGAAACAATAGTATTTGGCACACCATGCAAGCGAATAATTTCACGAAAGAACAAATCAGCAACATTAACATCATCATCGCTTTTATGACATGGTATAAAGTGTGCCATTTTCGAGAATCTATCCACGACAACAAATATGCTATCCCTCCCCTTCTTTGTTCAAGGTAAACCTAAAACAAAGTCCATAGATATATCCTCCCAAGGAACACTAGGTACAGGCAAAGGCATATATAAACCATGAGGATTGAGTCGTGACTTAGCTTTTTGACATGTAGTGCAGCGAGCAATAAAACGCTCAACATCCCGTCTCATCTTTGGCCAAAAGAAATGTGTAGCAAGTACGTCCTCCGTCTTCTTCACGCCAAAGTGTCCCATTAATCCTCCTCCATGCGCCTCCTGCAACAACAAAAGACGAACGGAGCTAGCTGGAATGCATAGCTTGTTAGCACGAAACACAAATCCATCGTTAACAACAAACTTGTTCCACATTCTTCCTTCTTTACAATTCTGCATTACATCTTTAAAATCAGCATCATGCACATATTGATCTTTGATGGTCTCCAAACCAAATATTTTGAAGTCAAGTTGTGAAAGCATAGTATAGCGACGAGACAATGCATCAACAATAACATTTTCTTTTCCCTTCTTGTGTTTAATGACATAAGGAAAAGTCTCAATGAATTCAACCCATTTAGCATGTCTACGATTCAGTTTAGCTTGACTTTTAATATGTTTCAAAGATTCATGATCAGAATGTATAACAAATTCTTTGGGCCATAAATAATGTTGCCATGTTTCTAAAGTCCGAACAAGAGCATATAATTCTTTATCATAAGTAGAATAATTCAGACTAGGCCCACTCAATTTTTCAGAAAAGTATGCAACACGTTTGCCATCTTGTAATAACACACCTCCTAATCCAATTCCACTAGCATCACATTCAAGCTCAAAAGTCTTATTAAAATCAGGAAGTGATAGAGGCGAGGGTCCCGATCTTTCGATGAGATGATGGATATCGCTTTGGTGGAAGTCGACTTTGACGATCCGACTACGAACGTGCGAGGACGTCGCGCCTTAGCAATCGCTAAACCAACTCCGAGAGGTTATTGACCACGCCGGAGCATGATCAACCTGACCACGAGGGTCTGTTTCCTGCGAGCAAACGAAGAACAAGCAAGAAACTAAGATTGCAATCTGGATATTGCGAATATAAGATGAAAGCTTTATTGATCAAGGTGGGGTTCTGTGACGCCTTTGTCTGGTCGTTGAACACAAACGAAGTACGCGAAGTTGCAGCTATGGCGAACTTTTAATCTAAACAAAACCCAAAGTCTAAACGATGCCCTAAGGGCTGTATATATGGAGGAAGAGGGGGGAATTTCGTGGCCCTTAGTGGAGGAGTCCGAAATCAACCCTATCTCTTGTTTCCCCACACATACGGACTCTAAAAATAGCCTATACTTATGTATTTCGAAATTACATGGGCCTGGCCCAATAATAAGGTGACGCAGCACCTAAAATAGCCTCGGGACGAAATTTATGAAGTGGCATCTTGTATATTTCGTCCAAGGCTTCATGCACCCATTATGGTGGCTTCAAAGTCCTGAAATCATCACTTGTAACTCCATTCTTGTTCCCCTTGCGCATGCCATCATCTCCATGCTTGTTCTTGCTCCAATGTTCATCCCTCTCCAAGCTAGGCCCTTCATTTGTAAGCAAAACAAATGTATCCAATTTAGGCAGCATCATATTCTCATGAACATTAGAATCATTACCAAGAAACGAAAGTACCTGGTAATTTAGTTGGCGTGCACGAGCTCTAGTAATTGGTCCTGTATGTATAGCAGCAGGGGCTGTGGGTGTAACAATTGTATTGATGTCCTCATCACTGCGGCCAGCGGCGTGGCTCCACCCGTGGCCCAGTACAGCCCGTCTTCATCAACCAATGCTCAAGACCCTCGTGAGGGGCCAAGCCTTGCGGGGCGGATGACACAAGGCCTCCTCAGGAGCGGCCTCACCAGGCAGGCTCGCGAGGGAGGCGGAGAGATCAAGGCGAGGGGTACCTCGCGAGGTTCCCATGACGCAAGCCATGATGACCAAAGCCAGGCGGGTGCCAGCCCGTGCAGTGTCCTCGTTTCCCCTTGGTGCTAAGGGGGCAAGCACAGGTGCGGAGTACTGAGGCATCAGGCAAAGGTTACCATATCGGTGCAACAAGACCAAGACCAGCAAGACGGTAGGACGGAGGTTATCGTGGAGCCCAAGACGGCATCACCACCAGCGCCTTTGAGAGGCGAAGACCACCTTTAGTCAGGATAGCTTGTACTAGTTGTCCCCTTTCAAATTGGCTGCTGTTGGATCCCTTCCCGCTCAATATTTGGGGAGAGGACCAGGGCCTCTATAAATAGGCATAGCCACCACAGTAGAAGGGAGATAGAGAGAGATCAATTCCTCACCCAAGCAAACCACCAAGCACAAGAACACCTCTCCTCAGGAGGTTGTTCCTCCCTTGTACTGTTCATCATCAGCCCAAGAGGCAATCCACCACCACCACACACAGGAGTAGGGTATTACACCACAACGGTGGCCCGAACCTGTATAAATCTTGTGTCTCTTGTGTTGTGAGTTCATCGAGCTAGCTTAGAGATCGTGGCGAGGCCGAGAGCGTGATTTGGTAGGGCAAAATCTTCGTGTGCACCCCAGTGTTCGAACCTCAAGGTTTTGCCAGAACCCTAAATCCGACAGCGCGCGAGGTCAATGCGGAGCTCCCCAAGCTTGAGGCAACTCGCCCTCTCAAGTGGTCCAAGTGTGCCATCACCTTCGACTCCTCTGACCGGCTCAAGTGCGCGGCTATCGCTGGTGCGCTCCCCATGCTCTGCTCTCCCGTCATCAGCAACGTAACTGTCACCAAGGCTCTCATTGATGGCGGCGCAGGGCTCAATGTTCTCTCCGTCCAGACGTTCGATAGACTCCAGGTGCCATACTACCAGCTGCACCCCACCATGCCATTCTCAGGAGTAACCGATGGATCAACACGCCCGATCGGGCAAGTTTGCCTCCTTGTCACCTTCGGCGAGTGCAACAACTACCGCACCGAGCTCATCGACTTCGACTTCGCCGACATCCGCCTACCCTACAACGCCATCCTTAGGTAACCAGCGTTGGCCAAGTTCATGGCGGCCATGCACCATGGCTACAACATCCTCGGGATGCCAGGAAGCAGCGGCATCATCACGGTCGCCTGTCAGGAGAAGGATGCGGTGTGCTCCCTCGAGCGCGCTTTCTAGGCTGAAGCAGTTGAGAAACCAGAAGAAGAAGACGGCGCCCTCCCTCCTGAGGTCGCCCCTAAGACAAAGAAGCTGCAGCTGGGGCAGGGGTCTCGTGAGGAAGCAGCACCCGAGGATGCAGCGCTGAGCCTCGCGTCTCCAGACGCGGCGCCTTCACCCGTCGCATAGGAAGGCATGCCCGGCGCCCCTCTCAGGCTGGGCTGGGGGGGCTCCCCTTTGGAGGGCCTCAGACCTAGCCCTTGTCGTAAGAGTGGCGCTCGGGCACCATGTGGAGGCGCTCTTTAGAGCATGCTTCCCAGGAGAAGGCAGCAGGTGTGAGGCACCAGGCGTTCAGGAGTTCATCAGCAAAGCAATCGAGGAAATTCATGAAGGAAGGGTTCTGCAAGGTGATCATCGCCTACCGCGAGGCGGAGCACATTGCCCTATCTAGGGCAAGGAGTTTTGCGTCTACGTCGACATCCCTGGGCTCAACAGGGCCACGTCTCGGTAGCTCATGTGGCCGTCTCGTGTCGGCCAGTGCAAGGGACCACCTCATAGCTACGTCCACATGCCTTTCAGCTTGGTGAGCGCGGCTGAGGCGTTCCAGCACTGAATGAGGGACGCTCAGGCGGCCCACGAATCTAGGCACCAGGCGATCCTGGCGGAGATGGAGAAGCGCCTTCAGGAGCCTCCCGGTCCGTCCGAGCCTCCCGAGGCCCGGCATCGGAGCAGCTCATGACGAACGGCTTCAGCAGCGCGCGCTTTTTGGCTACTTCCACAACTCTTCAACAATGGTACTAGGTGACATCTTTCTAGTTCGTTCAGTTTGGGGGAGCCCCTCGGGCTGCATCATCCCTGGGCTGGGTGGGTCTGTCCCTACGGCATGTATCGTTTTGCACTCACTAGGATTATCTAATTGTTTCGGTGAATTTATCTATGATTGTCACCTCGTGACCTCTGCCTCATGGCCCTAATGCATCTGACTAACGCCATTTCTGCATAACACACATCGGCACGGCGCTTGTGCTCGGGTCCGTCCCTACAACGCTGATAAACCCGGGGATCAAGCTCTGGTTCGAGGCCAGCTTCGCATACACCACATAGCAGGGTCCTCGGTACCTCCATCCCATGCTTGGAGCTCTTAGCCTCCTTTGTCATCCGACTTGCAGGATCACTCTACGATGAGCCAAGGGTCGGCCCTGACGACCATCGCCCGGCCTCGCGAGTCGCTTGCACGTTAAAAGGGGGGCCTCCCGAGCATCGCGTCTCGAGAGTTCCTACTAGCTCTCTAGCCCTCACCCCCTGGCCTTCACCATGGCATCACGACCTGGCATACCAGCGGCGGCTGAGCTTGCTCGAGGGCCGGGTCCTGAGGACGTAGAGCACCTTGGCAAGTGAGGTAGGAGGGTGGCCAAAACGGGCTGCGCCTGATGGCACCACAGTCGCGACGGTAAGCATTGCCTCTCCGATGGGCTCGGACCGCAAACGATAAGTCTCAGCTCGCTACGGCACTAGTTTCGCTCCACACGCCTCACTCCATAGTTCCACTTGGGCGGTTCAACTCCCCTTTTCAATTCTCTACGCAACTGCTTGCACGCCAAGGGGGACTTCGTGAGCATCGCGTCTCACGAGATCTTACCGGACCTTGGGCCACTCACCTCCTAGCCTTGACCACGGCATCGCAACCTGGCATACTAGCGATGGCTACAGCCTGCCTGGGGACTGGGTCCTGCCAGTGTAGGGCGCCATGCTGTCTAGGGAAGAGAAAAGGGGGGACTCAGCCGGATTGGGATATGCGCATCCATTACAAAGCCAAAAGGAATAACAATACTACTGGATACATCTCGGTCCTAACAAGCCCCACGGGGGCTGATTTTCGTCTCGCGCAGGAGAAACAACTACAGGGCCTTGTGGCGGCGCTGATGATGCTGGGCAGCAGCCGCAACAGCACTCCTACCACGGCGGGAGCTCGGCGGCACATAGCTGTCGTCGCTCGACTCCGGAGAGTCGCTGGGCTCGGGAGAGTCACTGGATTCCCAGGAGTCGTCGCTACTGCTGGACGAAGCGCTGAAGGGGTAGCGGCATATCCAGCGCCCATCACAGCGTCCCTTGAGCATCTCCTCCGGGGCAGCACTCCAGCCGTTTGCCTTGCTCATTGAAGACTTTGAAGAACAAGGTGGCTGCGCCGTCGTACTCGAAGTGGATCGCCAGGGATCCCTCAGCTCGGCAAGCCCGGGCGACCTCGCCCCATCCTCGCGTCATGAAGACGTCCCCGGACGACACCACCTCGACCTCAGCCCCGGTGGCCAGGCTGGTGCACCCCGCATGCATTAGCCATAGCTCCACCGGTCCCCTTGAAGGCAGCTCGCTGCCGAAGACGAACCGGATCCAGATATCAGGAGGCCTCACCGCCCACACCACGAAATTGCACGAGCTATCCTCAGCGTGGGTTCGTAGCACGGCCAGCAGGGCAATGGCGGTCCTGCCATCCTCACGAGGCATTGCTCGACGGCACACTCCATCACCTTGCGCCCGGGTGTACAAGGGGAGGGGGAAGCCAGGCGGAGGCCTCGATTGCCAAGGCCTAGCCACCTCTGATCTCGTGCCAGCATCATCATGCAGGTGGAGTCGCTTCTTCAGCGGGAGAGGGTCCGGCCCCTCCCTGGGAGCCTTCCCCTTCTCTCCCGCAAATAATCTCCTAATCGGCGCCATGGAAGGAAGGAGAAGAGGAGGAGGAGCAAGCAAGGGCAAGACGAAAGAGAAATGGGCAGGGGCTCCGCCCGCTCGCAAGTTTATAGCCGGAAGAAGGTAAATCGTCGGCCTCCAACGATTTCTAGTAATGATGATCCTCTCTGCATGCAGCATGCAGTTGTCAAGTCGAGCAGTTGCCGAGGCAGCATGGGGAAGCGGACTCACCCACGCCCAATCAATTGCCACACGTCATCAAGGCCGCAGGCGGTTAGGGCCTGCGGCGCTCCGCACTTGCCCTTTGGCTTCGCTTGTAAGCCATGTCCGAGCAGGCCTTGGGCCCGGTGGCTACTGTCGGCGTCCTGGACTTGGGGATATCCAGTCCTTCCTGCCTGCGGCCCACCATGTGGCTCCATCGACGGCTTGGTACAGCCCAGCTTGAACAACGACGCAGCAAGACCCTCGCGAGGGGCCAAGCCTTGCGAGGCGGACGACGCTGAGACCCCAGAAGGAGTTGGCCTCCTCAGGAGGGCTCCTGAGGAGCGGAGAGATCTATGTAGCTACCTCATGAGGCTCAGCTGACGTGAGCCATGATGACCAAGGCCAGGCGGGCGCAGAGCGCAGGTTTCCTCTTCGTTGCAAGGGAGGCAAGCCATAGGCGCGGAGTCCCGAGGAATTAGCCAAAGGTTTCCATTCTGGTGCAACGAGACCAAGACCGCCAGGACGGTAGGACGGAGGTCATCACCGAGCCCACCGCAGCGTCACGACCAGAGGCTTTTCGCAGGCGAAGACTACTTTTGTCAGGATAGACTGTACTACTTGTCCCCTTTCAAATCCCGCCATTGTGGAATCCCTTCCCGCTCATATTTGGGAGGAGGACCAAGGCACTATATATAGGACTTAGCCACCACCATAGAAGGGGGGCCGAAACCAACACAAGTAGAGCACCACACCAGCTCAAGAACATCTCACCTCCTGAGGCTTGTTCATCCTTTGTACTAGTTCTTCCATAGCCCCACGAGGCAATCCACCACATACACTAGAGTAGGGTATTACACCACAACGGTGGCCCAAACCAGTATAAATCTCTGTGTCTTTGTGTCTCTGTGAGCTCTTTGCGCTAGGCTAGGGAGGATCGCGAGTAGGCAGGCTGGGCAGGTTGAGATCTCCGCACACACCCTAGTGTTCAAACCTCTCATGGTTTCCCGGATCCCGAAATCTGACAACAGCAACAGCATCCCGGGAGTTGGCGTCCATCGTAGTAAGGAAGGAGGAGAGGTTGAAGAAGGCATCTTGGAGATAAAGATGGCTGAAGACGCATGTCAGAGCCGAGGAAGAAAGTGAGCGTGCCTCGCTTTCCACCAAGGATGTAAACCCATCGACAACATCTTCGAGCACCGCCATGACCTTAGGAAGGAGAGGAGCAGGGCTCTCCCTAGGGGTCGTCACCACCGCCTTTCCCGAGGGACCATCTCTAATGAGTGCCTTCTGGGCCTTGTGGAAGCGTGCCTCAAGGGAGGAGAGGGTGTCGCGCTCCATGGTGGCCACCTTATTGGCCTCGGACAGGGCCGCTTAGGCTGCTTCCGCCTCCTCCTTCAGCTTCACCAGGCTATCGCGCTCTCCATCCTGCTCTAAGGCCGTCTTCTTCACCTTGTCGTCTCGACTGACGACAGCAGCCTCCTGGGCCTTCAACTTCTCCTCACGCGCCTGGAGCTGGCTGGCCTGGGTGGCCTGATGGTCCTGGAGAGTCTTCAGATCAGCCTCCACCACACGGCACCGGTTCTTGGCTTTTGTGTCCTCCTGCCGCACCAGGTCACGCGCCGCGGCTGCCACCCCATGTGCCTTCTGGGCCTCCTCCGCAGAGCCCCAGGCCGCGCGGACGGACACATCGGCCTTGAGCCAACCAGAGATCAGCCCCAGGCGTCCCTGCGCTGAACGACCATCCGGGCCATGAGGTTCACCTTGGAGGAGGTCCAGCACCGCCCTTGCCTCTTCCAGGGTCCCGGAGGGAGCGGGAGCACCATGACTCGGCCACGCATTGGGCAAGGGAGGAGACGCCCTCAGCGGCAAGGCAGAAGAAACCTCAGCCTCAGGAAGGACTAGGGGCTCCAGAGACTGGTTGCCCCTAGAAGTCGCGGTGAGGCTGGGAGCCAGAGGAGTTAGGCCTACCGAGGGCACCGGCACCTCCCGAGAACGGGCTTCCACGTCCTCCGGAGATGGCGTCACCTCTGGGGCCGCGGAGGTAGCCACTCTTCTTCACCATGGCCACAGTGGCCACTTCATCGCTTGTGGCCATGGCACCCTCCATACCCTCCTTCTGCTTCTTCGACGGCTGCTGCCTAATAATGGGAGAAGACGCTCAGCACCACTTCAAGAACCGACAAGCAAGGATAAGGGAGAAACTTACTAGTCGACAAAGGCGTAGCGCCTCTTCATGCTCAGCAGCGGGCGCTGGGGCAGAGCAACTGGTGCTGAGCTCTTGGGAGCAAGAGAGCTTGCGGTTGGCGCCGCCTGAGGCAGCGTCGGCGAAGGTGGGCTGCTGCCCAGAGAAATAACCGCGGTCCTGCTTTTCTTCACAACTGCCCGCTTGGGATGCTTCAAGGAGCCCACCCCAGACCTCGTGGTGACTCCTGGATGGAGCGGCTTCTCCACCACCGGGGGCTCGCCATCATCATCGTCGTCCAAAACGTCGCGTAGGAGCTCCCTTTGCTCTGGGGTAGAGGATTCGTCCACAACCTCATCCTCGATGGCCTGGGAGGATTGGCCGTCGGAGGAGAGAAGCACCAAGGTAGTAGTCGGCAAGGAAGACCCCAATCCCATGAACCCGAGCTCGTCGAAGACAGGCATGGCCGCGACAACCTCCTCGGCATCCTCACGGCAGTACAGCGGGAGCCAGTACTCCGGAGTGTCGCTCGGGTCCTTCCCCGTCAGGTAGAACAACACCTTCTTCAGCTCCTCCTCGGGAAGGGGACCTCGGCGCAGGCGGATCTTGTCGTCATCACCACCAAGCTTCCACAAGGGACGGGGGCAGTCTTGAAGCGGCACGACGCGCTGCTTCAAGAACTCCCTGATGAGCATGGCCCCCGTCAGCTTTGCATTCTTCTTCTCCTTATCCACCTTCCTCACGAACGGCATCAAGGCAGGGTCGGTGATCTTCTCAGATTTCCACCACTTGTCGGAGACGGGGAATGCGATCGGCAGCTTCAATGAGCTCTCGGAGCTCTTGGCATCCATTAACACCCACCTCTTCACGGTATCCTCCACCTTCTTCCCGGCGCGGGAGATTGCGTTACCACCCCGCGCCGCAACAAAAATGATGCACCTGACCGGATTGTCGCCGGTCTTGCAAAGATGGAAGAAATGCCAGAACAGGGCAATAGAGGGCAGCACCCCCATGAACGCCTCACAATAAAAGGCAAAGAGGGACCGAAGGAGGATGGAGTTGGCATGGATGTGGAGCACTTGGAGACCATAGTGGTGAAGGATGGCGAAGAAGAAGGGGGAGAACGGAGGTACCAGCCCAGAAAAGACGTTATGCATAAAGAAGGGGAAGAAGTTGCTGCCCGCGGGCTCCGGGGCAGCGGTGGCTGTTGGTGTCAAAACCAGCGGATCTCGGGTAGGGGGTCCCGGTCTGTGCGTCTTAGGCTAATGGTAACAGGAGACAAGGGACAGAATGTTTACCCAGGTTCGGGCCCTCTCGATGGAGGTAAAACCCTACTTCCTGCTTGATTGATATTGACGATATGAGTAGTACAAGAGTTGATCTACCACGAGATCATAGAGGCTAAACCCTAGAGGCTAGCCTATGATGATTATGATTGTGATCGTCCCTCTCAGGTCCAACCTCTCCGGTTTATATAGACACCGGAGAGGGCTAGGGTTTACATGGAGTCGGTTACAAAGAAGAAAATATAATATCTGCATCACCAAGCTTGTCTTCCATGCAAAGAAGAGTCCCATCCGCACACGGGACGGAGTCTTTAGTCTTGTATCTTCACGCTCCAACAGTTCGGACAAAGTATATAGTCCGGCCGTCCGGATACCCCCTAATCCAGGACTCCCTCAGTAGCCCCTGAACCAGGCTTCAATGATAATGAGTCCGACACGCAGTTTTATCTTCAGCATTGCAAGGCGGGTTCCATCTCCGAATACTCCAAAATAATTATCGAACACTTAGACTGTGTCCGGATCTGCAAGATGATCTTCATGCACCGCCGTAGAGAGAATGATATTTCACAAATATAACCTGCTGACAACTTTAGAGAAAGTGACATGACACTATGGTCGGGTCATTATTCGAACCGTTTTCCCACAACCAGCCATAGCGCATATTGTGAGGCGGTTTCCTTGGCACGTCCTGTCACAGCAGAGATCATGTCCCCTTATCACGGGATTTCCATCAATACGGGTATGGGTAACCCAACCGTCCAATCAATCGTGGGTTTGGGAAATAAGCGATTCTCAACGGGAAAGTGGGGAGGCGCACCGTTCGTCGCCTCTATAAAGGGATAAGGATTCCCCATTTTCACCCACGCCTTCTTCCTCTTCTGCTTATCCATTCCCACACCCTCGAGCTCTAGCGCCCTGTTTCACATTTTCTCCCCACAGCCAAACATGTCCGGAGCAGGAGGCAAGTGGGTGGCCTCCACCGTGAAGGAGGAGCATATTGCGAAGCTCCGGGCGGCCGGGTACTTGGCCGCAGACATCGCGCACCGGCTGCCGGACAAAGGGCGGGTCACTCCAACTTCGGAACCCCATGAGAGGGTCGTATTTCTCGCCCACTTTATGTGTGGACTGGGATTTCCACTTCATCCCTTTGTCCGCGGGCTCTTGTTTACTACGGGCTAGATTTCCATGATCTAGCCCCAAATTTCGTCCTCAACATCTCGGCGTTTATCGTCGTGTGCGAGGCCTTCCTCCGCATCAGGCCTCACTTCGGCCTGTGGCTACAAATCTTCTGCGTGAAGCCGAAGATCGTGAGCGTCCAGCAGGTGGAGTGCGGAGGCGCCACGGTGGGCAAGATGCCCCACGTCACCTGGCTTGACGGCTCCTTCGCGAAGACCGTGAAAGGGTGGGAATCGGGGTGGTTCTACATCACCGAGCCGCGCGACGCCAACTGGGCGGTGGCCCCCGAATTCCGATCCGGAACCCATATGCGGCTCACCTCCTGGGAAAGGAAGGCCCAGGCCTGGGGCGAACCTGTAGAGCTGACCGGACTCCAGAACTGCATCAAGAATATGAAGGACAAGAAAATCAAGCTTGTCAACATGGTCCAGGTCATGCTTGTCCGCCGGATTCTTCCGTGCCAAAGACGGGCTTTTAATCTGTGGGAGTTCGTCCCGGCCGAACACCAGATGCTTCGAAAGCTCTACGGCATGACGCACAAAGGCGCCTGGAAGGCGCTGTTCAAGGCCTCTGAAGTACCTCCTCCTACATTCGAGGATCGCAGACTTCACGCCACGCGGCTCCCCCGTCCGGTGAGTTTTCTGACTACCACCGGATTCAGTTCTTCCCAATGTACTCATGAGGGAATCTTAAGTCATTGTGTGTATTTGATCAGGAGTACGTGGAGACGGCGGAGCGGATTGACTCTCCAGCTCCACTGCCAGAAGGCCCAGCAGATGCTCTCCTAACGGAGATGCTGGTCCCAGCGCCCTACAAGGCGTCGGAGAAGAAGGCCGAAAAGAAGGCCCTGGGGACCAGGGAGGGTCTCCGGCGTAAGGTTGTACCAGAAGCCGCGTCCAAAGACAACGAGGCACACTCCTCCCCTAAAGGGGAGGATGAAGAGGAAGAGGACGCCCCATCCGGAGAGGATGGGGGGCCTAAGAAGGCGGGCCAGGGGACCGAGAAGGGTCCCCGGTGCAAGGCCGTTATACCCTTGTCGTCCGAAGACGACGAGGCAGATTCCTACCGCGGAGGCGGGGGGAAACACGAAGAAACTCTGCCTCCCCGCACTAGGGAGGAGAAGAAGAGGAAGGCCGCCCCGGAGGGGGAGGCTAGGACGCCCAAGAGGGGAAAGGCGTCCCTTCCTGATTACTCCGCCACTGCCGCCTATAGCGAGGAGGAGTGGCTGCCCAGGGGGAAGCCCCTAGTAAGATCGTAAGTATCCGCACTCTATTGTACTTTAGTGCGACTTTGCTTCATAGTCTTGCTATAACACCGAACATATATGCAGTCCGGCTAGGGTCCATCCCGAGGTATCGTCTTCGGATGGGTCCTTGAGTGATTCAGCGATGAACTCGCTCCCGACGGCCACTACTCCTCGGCCTGTGGATGACACGGAGGTGTTGTCCAAAAGGCTCCCGGAGCAGGGGGAGGTGACCCTGGAGACGACCCAAGGCGGCATTCCAGACGCCGGGCACACGGGGTATAAGATCGCCGTGGATCGTGCTGACGAAAGCCGCAGCAAGCCGGGCTCTCAATCGGACACTGTGCTGGAACCTCATATGGTTCTGGATTCGGGTAGGCGGCCCCTCGCCAGGGAGGGCGAGCCATCCGTGCCGATGAATTCCGTTGCCCCAGGGTGTCGGATAGTCTGCTGGAAGCGCTTCGCGGCGCTTCCATGGATGAAGAGCACCATACTCTTATGAGTGCGGTGATTCAGAAGGTTCTGTCCGCCAAGAGCGGACTAACCGAAGCCTGCACTAGCCTCCTGACATGTTTTGAGGTAAGTAAGAAATATGTAAAATTATCACCCGATAGGTAGTAGCCCCTGATACTTGTTTGGTGTTCGGAAAGAAGAGCCAAACGGAGGGTCAATTAAATTCGTAGGAGTCTAATAGTAGGTGTGCCTGTGGATAAGCAGGCAGTGCTGCTTGCCGCTGCTGTACGCACGGCCGAGGTCACCGGACTCAAACGGGACCTGGAGCAAGCGCAGGGAGAGCTCGGCCTCACGAAGAGGCAGCTCAAAGAGAACAAAGGTTTCTGATTCCCCGTTCGCATATAATAAAGGATAGACAAAATTGGTTATTCTAACAACAAAGCGTCGTGACTTTGTAATAGGGGCCACCACCGAAGTGGCGTCTCTAAAGAAAGCGTTGTCCGAGGCCGAAGACAAGGTGGCCCTGGAGCGCAAGGAACGCGAAAAGCAAGATGCTAGAGCGGGTGAGGTACAGCAAGAGTTCCAGGAGCTCGGCAAGAAGTTTGAGTCCTTGGAGCATGATCTTAAGATGAAAGAGACTGAGCTTGTGAAGGACCTTGCGAGTGTGAAAGATGCCAAGGCCGAAGCCGAAAAGGGACAGCAGGAAATCCAGGCGGCCAAGAAGATAGTGGCGGGTAAGACATTCTTTATGCAAAGCAAGCATGTGGAGGAGACATTTCTTTTACTTACCCGGATTCGAAGCTCTCCAGGGGCATTCGCAGATCTATCACGTAGCATCTCTGATGCCGCGGAGTTCTACCATGCCAAGGAGGGGAGCTCAACGGAGAAGCTGTTCTAGTCCCAGTATGCTGGAGCCGAACACCTGGTGCCTCTGAGTGACCAGCTGAAGCAGTTGGTGGAACTCCACAGGGCGGCTGAAGTGGCTATGAAAAATTTCATGGTCCGGATCTGGCCTGGTGACCCTTTGCCTGCTAGCTACTCCGACCTGATAAAGCGGATGGTAAATGCCTGTCTACGGCTGGAGGTGATCAAGCGGTCCGTTTGCATTGAGGGTGCCCGCCGGGCCTTTGCCCGTGCGAAGGTGCACTGGGGCAAGCTGGATGCGGAGAAGCTGGTGAAGGACGGGCCGCCGGAGGGCAAGGCGGATCGCTGTCCCAAAAAAATATTATGATGGCATGATGAAAGGCGCGCGTCTCATGGCCGATGAATGTACCAAGGACACGATCCTTGAGTAAATGTACTTCTGTCATTGTTGTAATATAAAGACGAAGTTACTTGCGCTATATAGCACTTTTTGATTTAAAATATTACCTTCTGTGTGGCTGTTTATAGGATTCTGAAAGTAGGCCAGTCGTCGGCTTTCGCCCCCACGTAACTAGTACCGGGTTGTTCCTGGAAAAACCCGGACACTCTTTATCCAAATGTTTGATACCTTAAGGAGGTGTCTGGCGTAGCGAACAAGGCAATCGTACTATGCGGCTTTAGAACTTTCACTTAGCCATAGAAGTCTACAATTTTAAATTTCGGCGAAGCCCCTAGAATTCGGAAAGCCGAGTTGGGGCGCTATATATGCCTAAATCGGACGAAGCCTATTCCTCGCCTGAAGCGGAAAAAATCTTTAAGGATTTTAAGACCTCTCGAACAGCGACCAGCTCTCGCTGCATCATGCCGGTCAGTTTTCGGCTTTCTCTACTGAGGTGCTCGTCCGGAAGAACCGGGACACAATCGCAGTAGTTCTTCCTGCGCTACCTTAGCCGATATAACGGGACGTAAGGTACCAAAACAAGGGAGCCGGGCAAACCCAACTATTGACCCAAGACGTGATTCAGAGCTGATGCATATAGTGCTATAAGTTCGGGGTGCCGCACTGTTGAAAGTGTTCGGACTTGTCTTGCCGTACTATGGGGCGCCATAAGAAGCCCCTGGCAAACTGAACGTACCGAGGTGTACGGACGCGATATTAAATGAACATTTATAAGAAAAATGCACAAAATAGGAATAATAAGCTGATGCTATATATTGTCTCCCATTGATGAATAATACGTTGAAGCGTATGTTTACATTGAGTGCGTTTAAGCAGAATTGAATAGGACTATTTAACATGTCCTGTCCAAGGGCAGGCTGCATGTAGGTATATAAAACAGGTATAACGATCGTGAACAGATTCCACCTGGGTATTTCCTTTGTGCGCAAAGCCTGTTGCCTCCTTGGTTTTCTCTCTTGTGTAAGTCCGACAATCCGGCTCTTCTGAAGAGACTGCCCTAAAGCAGTGTCCTGAAAGATAAAAAGGGAGGGTTATGAAGGTATTCTACGGTTATACCGCACTGTTGACTGAGTCACTGTTGCGCCTCCACCTATGCCCATGGTATTTTGAGTGCGTAATTGTGTACGCGTGGAACGAATGCTGCTTTGATGGGGCTTGAGCGGAGGCTGGACTGCTAGTCGCGCTCTTGGCGCGCCTGGTGATCCTGTTGCGGGGTGCTCCGGACTCGCTTGACGGTGTTCGAGGTTGTCGTCGCCGGATTGGTGGTTTGTTGGAGGAGGCCTGATGAGGACATCAATACAATTGTTACACCCACAGCCCCTGCTGCTATACATACTGGACCAATTACTAGAGCTCGTGCACGCCAACTAAATTACCAGGTACTTTCGTTTCTTGGTAATGATTTTAATGTTCATGAGAATATGATGCTGCCTAAATTGGATACATTTGTTTTGCTTACAAATGAAGGGCCTAGCTTGGAGAAGGATGAACATTGGAGCAAGAACAAGCATGGAGATGATGGCATGCGCAAGGGGAACAAGAACGGAGTTACAAGTGATGATTTCAGGACTTTGAAGCCACCATAATGGGTGCATGAAGCCTTGGACGAAATATACAAGATGCCACTTCATAAATTTCGTCCCGAGGCTATTTTAGGTGCTGCGTCACCTTATTATTGGGCCAGGCCCATGTAATTTCGAAATGCATAAGTATAGGCTATTTTTAGAGTCCGTATGTGTGGGGAAACAAGAGATAGGGTTGATTTCGGACCCCTCCACCAAGGGCCACGAAATTCCCCCCTCTTCCTCCATATATACAGCCCTTAGGGCATCGTTTAGACTTTGGGTTTTGTTTAGATTAAAAGTTCTCCATAGCTGCAACTTCGCGTACTTCGTTTGTGTTCAACGACCAGACAAAGGCGTCACAGAACCCCACCTTGATCAATAAAGCTTTCATCTTATATTCGCAATATCCAGATTGCAATCTCAGTTTCTTGCTTGTTCTTCGTTTGCTCGCAGGAAACAGACCCTCGTGGTCAGGTTGATCGTGCTCCGGCGTGGTCAATAACCTCTCGGAGTTGGTTTAGCGATTGCTAAGGCGCGACGTCCTCGCACGTTCGTAGTCGGATCGTCAAAGTCGACTTCCACCAAAGCGAAATCCACCATCTCATCGAAAGACGGGACACCTTTGCCTCTATCAAAGAGGCATTATTTTCATTCGAGGACGTGCCTTCCTCTTTGCCTCCTGCTGTCACTAACATTTTGCAGGAGTTCGCTGACGTTTTTCCACAAGACGTGCCACCGGGAATACCGCCTATTCGAGGGATTGAGCATCAGATTGACTTAATTCCCGGTGCTTCACTGCCAAACCGTGCACCATACCGTACCAATCCAGAGGAGACGAAGGAGATTATGCGTCAAGTACAAGAGCTTCTCGACAAAGGTTATATACGCGAATCCCTTAGTCCTTGTGCTGTTCCTATTATTCTAGTGCCGAAAAAGGATGGTACATCACGTATGTGTGTTGATTGTAGAGGCATTAATAATATTACTATTCGTTATCGTCATCCTATTCCTAGGCTAGATGATATGCTTGATGAATTGAGTGGCTCTACAATATTCTCCAAAGTTGATTTGCGTAGTGGCTACCATCAAATTCGTATGAAATTGGGAGATGAATCGAAAACAGCATTTAAAACTAAGTTTGGATTATATGAGTGGCTAGTCATGCCTTTTGGGTTAACTAATGCACCTAGTACTTTCATGAGATTAATGAACGAAGTTTTACGTGCTTTCATTGGACGATTTGTGGTAGTTTACTTTGATGACATATTGATTTATAGCAGATCTTTGGAAGAACATTTGGAACATTTACGTGCTGTTTTTATTGCTCTACGTGATGCACGTTTGTTTGGTAACCTTGGGAAGTGCACCTTTTGCACCGACCGAGTATCTTTTCTTGGCTATGTTGTTACTCCACAGGGAATTGAAGTTGATAAAGCCAAGATTGAAGCTATTGAGAGTTGGCCGCAGCCCAAAACGGTCACACAAGTGAGGAGTTTTCTTGGCCTCGCTGGATTCTATAGGCGTTTTGTGAGAGATTTCAGCACCATTGCTGCATCTCTCAATGAGCTTACAAAGAAAGATGTGCCTTTTCTTTGGGGTCCCGCACAGGAAGAAGCCTTCACGGTATTGAAAGATAAGTTGACACATGCTCCTTTACTCCAACTTCCTGATTTTAATAAGACTTTTGAGCTTGAATGTGATGCTAGTGGAATTGGATTAGGAGGTGTGTTATTACAAGATGGCAAACCTGTTGCATACTTTTCTGAAAAATTGAGTGGGCCTAGTCTGAATTATTCTACTTATGATAAAGAATTATATGCTCTTGTTCGGACTTTGGAAACATGGCAACATTATTTATGGCCCAAAGAATTTGTTATACATTCTGATCATGAATCTTTGAAACATATTAAAAGTCAAGCTAAACTGAATCGTAGACATGCTAAATGGGTTGAATTCATTGAGACTTTCCCTTATGTCATTAAACACAAGAAGGGAAAAGAAAATGTGATGAGGACATCAATACAATTGTTACACCCACAGCCCCTGCTGCTATACATACTGGACCAATTACTAGAGCTCGTGCACGCCAACTAAATTATCAGGTACTTTCGTTTCTTGGTAATGATTCTAATGTTCATGAGAATATGATGCTGCCTAAATTGGATACATTTGTTTTGCTTACAAATGAAGGGCCTAGCTTGGAGAAGGATGAACATTGGAGCAAGAACAAGCATGGAGATGATGGCATGCGCAAGGGGAACAAGAACGGAGTTACAAGTGATGATTTCAGGACTTTGAAGCCACCATAATGTGTGCATGAAGCCTTGGACGAAATATACAAGATGCCACTTCATAAATTTCGTCCCGAGGCTATTTTAGGTGCTGCGTCACCTTATTATTGGGCCAGGCCCATGTAATTTCGAAATACATAAGTATACGCTATTTTTAGAGTCCGTATGTGTGGGGAAACAAGAGATAGGGTTGATTTCGGACCCCTCCACCAAGGGCCACGAAATCCACCCCCTCTTCCTCCATATATATAGCCCTTAGGGCATCGTTTAGACCTTGGGTTTTGTTTAGATTAAAAGTTCGCCATAGCTGCAACTTCGCGTACTTCGTTTGTGTTCAACGACCAGACAAAGGCGTCACAGAACCCCACCTTGATCAATAAAGCTTTCATCTTATATTCGCAATATCCAGATTGCAATCTCAGTTTCTTGCTTGTTCTTCGTTTGCTCGCAGGAAACAGACCCTCGTGGTCAGGTTGATCGTGCTCCGGCGTGGTCAATAACCTCTCGGAGTTGGTTTAGCGATTGCTAAGGCGCGACGTCCTCGCACGTTCGTAGTCGGATCGTCAAAGTCGACTTCCACCAAAGCGATATCCATCATCTCATCGAAAGACGGGACACCTTTGCCTCTATCAAATGGTATCAGATTTCCAGGTTGCTCGGTGAGATTTTACAGTTTTTCGTAGTTTAGATCGAGTCTGTTCTTCATACCTACAGTCCACGAAAAAGCCAAAAAAAAAATTAGGGTTAGTTCATCATATCCGAACCAATCTGAGCCTTTGCATAATCTTTTTAGGGTTTTGCTTTGTTGAATTTGCGGTTGCATCGTCGTGTCTAGTTGCTGGTCTTAGAGTCTAGTCTTTTAGAGTTTCGAGTTCTGGTCATAAGTTGTCACGCCGCCGCCGCACCATCATCATCGCCCCTGCCATCTACCACCACCGCTCCGAATCCGTATCCATATACCACCACCAATCCGTGTCCATATACCACCACCGATCCATATCCATATACTACCACCGCTACCACCACCGCTGCCATATACCACCACCATATATCCACCACCAATCCGAGTTCCTTGCTTATTAGGGTTATTTTCGAGATCCATCTAGTTTCCGATTCGTGTTTCCTTGCCGGAGTAGGTTTCGGAAAAAAAAAGTCGGGTAGCCACGCTCCGTTTAGGCCCAAAAAATTTCGAAAACGCATTTTTCGAAAAAATTTCTGGCTATCCTATTTTTAGGTGTTTCTGAGTGTTTTGAGACAGGTGCCATTATAGGAAGTTTTTTTTGACCCGTTTCCAGTTTTTGGGTCCGGGCAGTCGAAAAAAAAAATTGGTCGACAAAAAAAATTTCGTGCCCATCCTGTCAGTTTGACCTAGGAAGAGTTTTGAGACACTCGCCATTATAGTGATTTTTCGCAAAAAAAAAGCAGCGCAAAAAAAAGAGCGCAAAAAAAAAGAGCGAAAAAAAAATTACAGAGTGTGCTTTTCCCTTGTTTACGTGCCGCGCCGTGATTTTGTTGGTGTTCTAGGCTCGCGTCTCTAGCACAGTCTAGCCTAGGACCAGCACTGTACCGTCGTTGAGCGTTTATTCAACTTTGCATCTCTGAATTGATTATTGCTGACCCTTTTTGCTACCATACTATAAGCCTTCCCAGCTCCACATACATCTACGTCGTGTGTTTGACTCTCCCTGGTAATCGCTCTATCCAAGCTTTGAGAGTTTTTGACTACAACGGTTGCCGATCACCGCCTGCTGCTCGGTAAGAACTGGTAAGAATTTGAGATTTGCTTGACGGATTTGTGATACACCACCACCACTTCTTAGTAGTCTGTAGGATCATATTCTTGTGTGTTTCTATTGCTGCTAACCATGCCAGGATCACAAGCCGACGAGATTGACTGGGAGAACTTATCGAACAAGGAGCTTCATGATAAGTTTCAGCAAATGATGACTGAACAGGTACAAGATGTGCTGAACAATTTTGAAGAGGCCATGGAGAAGATCACTGGCCTTGAGAAGACGTTCGAAACAAAGCTCGATAACAGATTTAATGAACTGCTTGCGCGTCTTCCACCACCGGCTGCAACTGTCGCACCTCTGCAACAACAACAACTACGCCCCCTTCCGAATCAGTATGGACGAGCACAGCGTGTTCCTATTGAGCCAGGACAAAATTCTGGTGCCGCTGCTACTGCTGTTGGTGCTTCTTTGGCTCCTGCTACTGCTCCTGCTGGTACCCAGGAGGATGACGAGTATGCGGGCGATTATGAGGATGAGGTTGATCAAAATCATATCTACGAGCAGCCACCAGCACCACCACCAGCAGGTCGACCTCAGGTATATATTCGTAATGGTCGGCCTGCACCACCACCTCAGGTACGCGATGATGTCCATATTCCTAAACTGAAATTGAATATTCCACCATTTGAGGGTAGATATGTTCCTGATATATATCTTACTTGGGAGTTAGAAACTGAACAACGATTTACATGTTTACAATATCCTGAGGAGAGACAAGTTGCTGCTGCTGTTTGTGCTTTCACTAGTTTTGCATGTGTATGGTGGTCTGAACATTGTAGATTATATCCTATTCCAACTACTTGGGCTGCTTTGAAAACTGCTATGCGTACGCGTTGGGTTCCACCATATTATCAGCGTGAATTGCTTCAAAAATTGCAGCGTTTAAGACAAGGGAAAAATTCTGTAGAAGAATATTATCAGGAATTACAAACTGGCATGATTAGATGTGGTATTGTTGAGGAGAATGAAGCTATGCTTGCACGTTTTCTGGGTGGATTAAATAGAGAGATTCAGACCATTCTAGACTATAAGGAGTATACTAATATCACTCGTTTATTCCATCTTGCTTGTAAAGCTGAACGTGAAGTGCAGGATCGACAAGCATTGGCGCGAACTAACTTTTCTGCAGGCCGACCTTCATCATGGACACCGCGTGCATCTTCTACTTCAACTGCACCAGCACCTCAATTAGGTGCCTCCTCCAGTCGTGATACAAGAAAACAGGCACAACCACCATTATCTGCCAAGAGCGCACCTGCTGGGCCTGCACGGAGTTCTTCTTCTTCCATGGCATCAACAGGGCACACAAGTGATATTATTTGTTGTCGTTGTAAGGGAGGAGGTCATTATGCGAGAGAATGCAAATCTCCGCGTGTGATGATTGCTACCGCGGATGGTGGATATGAGTCCGCTAGTGACTATGATGAGGAGACTTTGGCTCTTATTACACGTGAAGAACATGGTGGAGATGATTCTGATCATGAGATGCAATACATGGCTCCTGAAGACGCTGACAGGTATGAATGTTTAGTTGCTCAACGTGTTTTGAGTGTGCAGGTCACACAAGCTGAGCAAAATCAGAGGCACAATTTGTTCCATACCAAGGGAGTTGTGAAGGAACGTTCTGTGCGCGTCATCATAGACGGAGGTAGTTGCAACAACTTGGCTAGCATGGAGATGGTGGAGAAGCTTTCTCTCACCACAAGACCACATCCACATCCTTACTACATCCAATGGTTCAACAACAGCGGCAAGGTTAAGGTAACACGTACTGTTCGTGTGCATTTTAGTATCTCTACATATGCTGATTATGTTGATTGTGATGTGGTACCTATGCAAGCATGTTCCTTATTACTTGGTAGACCATGGCAATTTGATAAAAATTCTTTACACCATGGTAGAAACAATCACTATACTCTTGTTCATAAGGATAAAAATATTACTTTGCTTCCTATGACTCCTGATTCCATTTTGAAAGATGATATTAATAGAGCTAATAGAGCACAACAGGAGAAGAATAAGAGTGAAAATCAGATTGTGGCAAAAGAATTTGAGCAACAAATGAAGCCTAATAATAAACCATCTAGTGTTGCTTCTGAAATTAAATTGAAAAGTGCATGTTTATTTGCCACCAAATCTGATATTGATGAGCTAGATTTCAGCAAATCTGTTTGCTATGCTTTTGTGTGCAAAGAGGCATTATTTTCATTCGAGGACGTGCCTTCCTCTTTGCCTCCTGCTGTCACTAACATTTTGCAGGAGTTCGCTGACGTTTTTCCACAAGACGTGCCACCGGGATTACCGCCTATTCGAGGGATTGAGCATCAGATTGACTTAATTCCTGGTGCTTCACTGCCAAACCGTGCACCATACCGTACCAATCCAGAGGAGACGAAGGAGATTATGCGTCAAGTACAAGAGCTTCTCGACAAAGGTTATATACTCGAATCCCTTAGTCCTTGTGCTGTTCCAATTATTCTAGTGCCGAAAAAGGATGGTACATCACGTATGTGTGTTGATTGTAGAGGCATTAATAATATTACTATTCGTTATCGTCATCCTATTCCTAGGCTATATGATATGCTTGATGAATTGAGTGGCTCTACAATATTCTCCAAAGTTGATTTGCGTAGTGGCTACCATCAAATTCGTATGAAATTGGGATATGAATGGAAAACATCATTTAAAACTAAGTTTGGATTATATGAGTGGTTAGTCATGCCTTTTGGGTTAACTAATGCACCTAGTACTTTCATGAGATTAATGAACGAAGTTTTACGTGCTTTCATTGGACGATTTGTGGTAGTTTACTTTGATGACATATTGATTTATAGCAGATCTTTGGAAGAACATTTGGAACATTTACGTGCTGTTTTTATTGCTCTACGTGATGCACGTTTGTTTGGTAACCTTGGGAAGTGCACCTTTTGCACCGACCGAGTATCTTTTCTTGGCTATGTTGTTACTCCACAGGGAATTGAAGTTGATAAAGCCAAGATTGAAGCTATTGAGAGTTGGCCGCAGCCCAAAACGGTCACACAAGTGAGGAGTTTTCTTGGCCTCGCTGGATTCTATAGGCGTTTTGTGAGAGATTTCAGCACCATTGCTGCATCTCTCAATGAGCTTACAAAGAAAGATGTGCCTTTTCTTTGGGGTCCCGCACAGGAAGAAGCCTTCACGGTATTGAAAGATAAGTTGACACATGCTCCTTTACTCCAACTTCCTGATTTTAATAAGACTTTTGAGCTTGAATGTGATGCTAGTGGAATTGGATTAGGAGGTGTGTTATTACAAGATGGCAAACCTGTTGCATACTTTTCTGAAAAATTGAGTGGGCCTAGTCTGAATTATTCTACTTATGATAAAAAATTATATGCTCTTGTTCAGACTTTAGAAACATGGCAATATTATTTATGGCCCAAAGAATTTGTTATACATTCTGATCATGAATCTTTGAAACATATTAAAAGTCAAGCTAAACTGGATCGTAGACATGCTAAATGGGTTGAATTCATTGAGACTTTCCCTTATGTCATTAAACACAAGAAGGGAAAAGAAAATGTTATTGTTGATGCATTGTCTCGTCGCTATACTATGCTTTCACAACTTGACTTCAAAATATTTGGTTTGGAGACCATCAAAGATCAATATGTGCATGATGCTGATTTTAAAGATGTAATGCAGAATTGTAAAGAAGGAAGAATGTGGAACAAGTTTGTTGTTAACGATGGATTTGTGTTTCGTGCTAACAAGCTATGCATTCCAGCTAGCTCCGTTCGTCTTTTGTTGCTGCAGGAGGCGCATGGAGGAGGATTAATGGGACACTTTGGCGTGAAGAAGACGGAGGACATACTTGCTACACATTTCTTTTGGCCAAAGATGAGACGGGATGTTGAGCGTTTTATTGCTCGCTGCACTACATGTCAAAAAGCTAAGTCACGACTCAATCCTCATGGTTTATATATGCCTTTGCCTGTACCTAGTGTTCCTTGGGAGGATATATCTATGGACTTTGTTTTAGGTTTACCTCGAACAAAGAAGGGGAGGGATAGCATATTTGTTGTCGTGGATAGATTCTCGAAAATGGCACACTTTATACCATGTCATAAAAGCGATGATGCTGTTAATGTTGCTGATTTGTTCTTTCGTGAAATTATTCGCTTGCATGGTGTGCCAAATACTATTGTTTCAGATCGTGATACTAAATTTCTTAGCCACTTTTGGAGATGTTTATGGGCTAATGATAGAGGCGGAGGTGTCCTGTCTTTCGATGAGATGATGGATATCGCTTTGGTGGAAGTCGACTTTGACGATCCGACTACGAATGTGCGAGGACGTCGCGCCTTAGCAATCGCTAAACCAACTCCGAGAGGTTATTGACCACGCCGGAGCACGATCAACCTGACCACGAGGGTCTGTTTCCTGCGAGCAAACAAAGAACAAGCAAGAAACTAAGATTGCAATCTGGATATTGCGAATATAAGATGAAAGCTTTATTGATCAAGGTGGGGTTCTGTGACGCCTTTGTCTGGTCGTTGAACACAAACGAAGTACGCGAAGTTGCAGCTATGGCGAACTTTTAATCTAAACAAAACCCAAAGTCTAAACGATGCCCTAAGGGCTGTATATATGGAGGAAGAGGGGGGAATTTCGTGGCCCTTGGTGGAGGGGTCCGAAATCAACCCTATCTCTTGTTTCCCCACACATACGGACTCTAAAAATAGCCTATACTTATGTATTTCGAAATTACATGGGCCTGGCCCAATAATAAGGTGACGCAGCACCTAAAATAGCCTCGGGACGAAATTTAGGAAGTGGCATCTTATATATTTCGTCCAAGGCTTCATGCACCCATTATGGTGGCTTCAAAGTCCTGAAATCATCACTTGTAACTCCGTTCTTGTTCCCCTTGCGCATGCCATCATCTCCATGCTTGTTCTTGCTCCAATGTTCATCCTTCTCCAAGCTAGGCCCTTCATTTGTAAGCAAAACAAATGTATCCAATTTAGGCAGCATCATATTCTCATGAACATTAGAATCATTACCAAGAAACGAAAGTACCTGGTAATTTAGTTGGCGTGCACGAGCTCTAGTAATTGGTCCAGTATGTATAGCAGCAGGGGCTGTGGGTGTAACAATTGTATTGATGTCCTCATCAGATAGCATATTTGTTGTCGTGGATAGATTCTCGAAAATGGCACACTTTATACCATGTCATAAAAGCGATGATGCTGTTAATGTTGCTGATTTGTTCTTTCGTGAAATTATTCGCTTGCATGGTGTGCCAAATACTATTGTTTCAGATCGTGATACTAAATTTCTTAGCCACTTTTGGAGATGTTTATGGGCTAAGTTGGGGACTAAACTGCTTTTTAGTACTACTTGTCACCCCCAAACTGATGGACAAACTGAAGTAGTCAATAGAACGTTGTCTACTATGCTTAGGGCTGTTTTGAAGAATAATAAGAAAATGTGGGAGGAATGCTTGCCTCATATTGAATTTGCTTATAATCGTTCATTGCATTCTACTACTAAGATGTGCCCTTTTGAAGTTGTGTATGGTTTCCTACCTCATGCACCTATTGATTTGTTGCCTCTTCCATCTTCGGAGAAGGTTAATTTTGATGCTAAACAACATGCTGAATTGATTTTAAAAATGCATGAGTTAACTAAGGAAAACATTGAGCGCATGAATGCTAAATATAAACTTGTTGGAGATAAGGGTAGAAAACATGTTGTGTTTGCACCTGGAGATCTTGTTTGGTTACATTTGCGTAAGGATAGATTTCCTTATTTGCGCAAATCAAAGTTAATGCCACGTGCTGATGGTCCCTTTAAGGTGTTAGAGAAAATAAATGATAATGCATATAAACTTGAGCTGCCTGCAGATTTTGGGGTTAGTCCCACTTTTAAAATTGCAGATTTGAAGCCTTATTTGGGTGAGGAAGATGAACTTCCGTCGAGGACGACTTCATTTCAAGAAGGGGAGGATGATGAGGACATCAATACAATTGTTACACCCACAGCCCCTGCTGCTATGCATACTGGACCAATTACTAGAGCTCGTGCACGCCAACTAAATTACCAGGTACTTTCGTTTCTTGGTAATGATTTTAATGTTCATGAGAATATGATGCTGCCTAAATTGGATACATTTGTTTTGCTTACAAATGAAGGGCCTAGCTTGGAGAAGGATGAACATTGGAGCAAGAACAAGCATGGAGATGATGGCATGCGCAAGGGGAACAAGAACGGAGTTACAAGTGATGATTTCAGGACTTTGAAGCCACCATAATGGGTGCATGAAGCCTTGGACGAAATATACAAGATGCCACTTCATAAATTTCGTCCCGAGGCTATTTTAGGTGCTGCGTCACCTTATTATTGGGCCAGGCCCATGTAATTTCGAAATACATAAGTATAGGCTATTTTTAGAGTCCGTATGTGTGGGGAAACAAGAGATAGGGTTGATTTCGGACCCCTCCACCAAGGGCCATGAAATTCCCCCCCTCTTCCTCCATATATACAGCCCTTAGGGCATCGTTTAGACGGTGGGTTTTGTTTAGATTAAAAGTTCGCCATCGCTGCAACTTCGCGTACTTCGTTTGTGTTCAACGACCAGACAAAGGCGTCACAGAACCCCACCTTGATCAATAAAGCTTTCATCTTATATTCGCAATATCCAGATTGCAATCTCAGTTTCTTGCTTGTTCTTCGTATGCTCGCAGGAAACAGACCCTCGTGGTCAGGTTGATCGTGCTCCGGCGTGGTCAATAACCTCTCGGAATTGGTTTAGCGATTGCTAAGGCGCGACGTCCTTGCACGTTCGTAGTCGGATCGTCAAAGTCGACTTCCACCAAAGCGAAATCCACCATCTCATCAAAAGACGGGACACCTTTGCCTCTATCAGGTGGTATATGGACACGGATTGATGGTGGTATATGGATACGGATTCGGAGCGGTGGTGGTAGATGGCAGGGGCGATGATGATGGTGCGGCGGCGGCGTGACAACTTATGACCAGAACTCGAAACTCTAAAAGACTAGACTCTAAGACCAGCAACTAGACCGACGATGCAACCGCAAATTCAACAAAGCAAAACCCTAAAAAGATTATGCAAAGGCTCAGATTGGTTCGGATATCATGAACTAACCCTAAATTTTTTTTGTGGCTTTTTCGTGGACAATAGGTATGAAGACAGACTCGATCTAAACTACGAAAAACTGTAAAATCTCACCGAGCAACCTGGAAATCTGATACCACTTGATAGAGGCAAAGGTGTCCCGTCTTTCGATGAGATGATGGATATCGCTTTGTTGGAAGTCGACTTTGACGATCCGACTACGAACGTGCGAGGACGTCGCGCCTTAGCAATCGCTAAACCAACTCCGAGAGGTTATTGACCACGCCGGAGCACGATCAACCTGACCACGAGGGTCTGTTTCCTGCGAGCAAACGAAGAACAAGCAAGAAACTGAGATTGCAATCTGGATATTGCGAATATAAGATGAAAGCTTTATTGATCAAGGTGGGGTTCTGTGACGCCTTTGTCTGGTCGTTGAACACAAACGAAGTACGCGAAGTTGCAGCTATGGCGAACTTTTAATCTAAACAAAACCCCAAAGTCTAAACGATGCCCTAAGGGCTGTATATATGGAGGAAGAGGGGGGAATTTCGTGGCCCTTGGTGTAGGGGTCCGAAATCAACCCTATCTCTTGTTTCCCCACACATACGGACTCTAAAAATAGCCTATACTTATGTATTTCGAAATTACATGGGCCTGGCCCAATAATAAGGTGACGCAGCACCTAAAATAGCCTCGGGACGAAATTTATGAAGTGGCATCTTGTATATTTCGTCCAAGGCTTCATGCACCCATTATGGTGGCTTCAAAGTCCTGAAATCATCACTTGTAACTCCGTTCTTGTTCCCCTTGCGCATGCCATCATCTCCATGCTTGTTCTTGCTCCAATGTTCATCCTTCTCCAAGCTAGGCCCTTCATTTGTAAGCAAAACAAATGTATCCAATTTAGGCAGCATCATATTCTCATGAACATTAAAATCATTACCAAGAAACGAAAGTACCTGGTAATTTAGTTGGCGTGCACGAGCTCTAGTAATTGGTTCAGTATGTATAGCAGCAGGGGCTGTGGGTGTAACAATTGTATTGATGTCCTCATCATCCTCCCCTTCTCGAAATGAAGTCGTCCTCGACGGAAGTTCATCTTCCTCACCCAAATAAGGCTTCAAATCTGCAATGTTAAAAGTGGGACTAACCCCAAAATCTGCAGGCAGCTCAAGTTTATATGCATTATCATTTATTTTCTCTAACACCTTAAAGGGACCATCAGCACGTGGCATTAACTTTGATTTGCGCAAATCAGGAAATCTATCCTTACGCAAATGTAACCAAACAAGATCTCCAGGTGCAAACACAACATGTTTTCTACCCTTATCTCCAGCAAGTTTATATTTAGCATTCATACGCTCAATGTTTTCCTTAGTTAACCCATGCATTTTTAAAATCAATTCAGCACGTTGTTTAGCATCAAAATTAACCTTCTCCGAAGATGGAAGAGGCAACAAATCAATAGGTGCACGAGGTAGGAAACCATACACAACTTCAAAAGGGCACATCTTAGTAGTAGAATGCAATGAACGATTATAAGCAAATTCAATATGAGGCAAGCATTCCTCCCACATTTTCTTATTATTCTTCAAAACAGCCCTAAGCATAGTAGACAACGTTCTATTGACTACTTCAGTTTGTCCATCAGTTTGGGGGTGACAAGTAGTACTAAAAAGCAGTTTAGTCCCCAACTTAGCCCATAAACATCTCCAAAAGTGGCTAAGAAATTTAGTATCACGATCTGAAACAATAGTATTTGGCACACCATGCAAGCGAATAATTTCACGAAAGAACAAATCAGCAACATTAACAGCATCATCGCTTTTATGACATGGTATAAAGTGTGCCATTTTCGAGAATCTATCCACGACAACAAATATGCTATCTGATGAGGACATCAATACAATTGTTACACCCACAGCCCCTGCTGCTATACATACTGGACCAATTACTAGAGCTCGTGCACGCCAACTAAATTACCAGGTACTTTCGTTTCTTGGTAATGATTCTAATGTTCATGAGAATATGATGCTGCCTAAATTGGATACATTTGTTTTGCTTACAAATGAAGGGCCTAGCTTGGAGAAGGATGAACATTGGAGCAAGAACAAGCATGGAGATGATGGCATGCGCAAGGGGAACAAGAACGGAGTTACAAGTGATGATTTCAGGACTTTGAAGCCACCATAATGGGTGCATGAAGCCTTGGACGAAATATACAAGATGCCACTCCATAAATTTCGTCCCGAGGCTATTTTAGGTGCTGCGTCACCTTATTATTGGGCCAGGCCCATGTAATTTCGAAATACATAAGTATAGGCTATTTTTAGAGTCCGTATGTGTGGGGAAACAAGAGATAGGGTTGATTTCGGACCCCTCCACCAAGGGCCACGAAATTTCCCCCTCTTCCTCCATATATACAGCCCTTAGGGCATCGTTTAGACTTTGGGTTTTGTTTAGATTAAAAGTTCGCCATAGCTGCAACTTCGCGTACTTCGTTTGTGTTCAACGACCAGACAAAGGCGTCACAGAACCCCACCTTGATCAATAAAGCTTTCATCTTATATTCGCAATATCCAGATTGCAATCTCAGTTTCTTGCTTGTTCTTCGTTTGCTCGCAGGAAACAGACCCTCGTGGTCAGGTTGATCGTGCTCCGGCGTGGTCAATAACCTCTCGGAGTTGGTTTAGCGATTGCTAAGGCGCGACGTCCTCGCACGTTCGTAGTCGGATCGTCAAAGTCGACTTCCACCAAAGCGATATCCATCATCTCATCGAAAGACGGGACACCTTTGCCTCTATCAAGGCCGCATTGTACTTCTGCCGTGAGGGCTGCAGTACGTTCTTCTGTGCGGAGAGAGCAGTCCATGTTTCCGTTGACTGTTATGACCCCGCGCAGTCCTGGCATCTTGAGCTTGAGGTATGCATAGTGTTGTACCGCATTGAATCTAGCGAATGTGGTTCGTCCAAGTAGTGCGTGGTAACCACTACGGAAAGGGACGATATCGAAGATTAACTCTTTGCTTCGGAAGTTATCCGGAGATCCGAAGACCACTTCCAATGTTATAGAGTGCGTGCAACGGGCCTCCACTCCTGGAATTACAACTTTGAAGGTGGTTTTGGTGGGCTTGATCCTTGAAAGGTCGATGCCCATTTTGCGCACTGTGTCCTGATAAAGCAGGTTCAGGCTGCTACTGTCGTCCATAAGGACTCGCGTGAGGTGGAATCTGTCGATGATTGGGTCTTGGACCAATGCGGCTGAACCGCCGTGACGGATGCTAGTAGGGTGATCCCTACGATCAAAGGTGATCGGACAGGCTGACCATGGGTTGAAATTTGGGGCGACTGGCTCCATCGCATAGACGTCCCATAGTGCTCGCTTCCGTTCCCATTTGGGAATGTGGGTGTCATAGATCATGTTGACCGTTTTCACCTGGGGAGGAAATTTCTTCTGTCCCCGCGTGTTCGGACGCCGGGGCTCCTCGTCATCGTCGCTGTGGAGCCCCTTGTCCTTGTTTTCGGCATTTATTTTACCAGCCTGTTTGAACACCTAGCAGTCTCTATTAGTGTGATTTGCTTGCTTGTCCGGGGTGCCATGAATTTGGCACGAGCGTTCCAGTATGCGGTCCAGACTGGACGGTACCTGATTGTTTCTTTTGAACGGCTTTTTCCGTTGACTGGATTTGGATCCGCTGAATCCGGCATTGACTGCCGTGTCTTCAGCGTTGTCGCCGTTGTTCCGTCGCTTATGTCTATTGCCTCGTGGCTTGCCGCTATTGTCGCGGACATTCGAGGTGCCAGAATGTGGTGTGGTGCTATTGCAAGCCAACCAGCTGTCCTCGCCCGCGCAAAAGCGGGTCATTAGTGTCGTGAGTGCTGCCATGGACTTGGGTTTTTCCTGGCCGAGGTGTTGAGCGAGCCACTGTCATGGATATTATGCTTAAAGGCCGCCAGGGCTTCGGCGTCCGGACAGTCGATTATTTGGTTCTTTTTAGTTAGGAACCGAGTCCAGAATTTCCTGGCTGACTCTCCGGGCTGCTGAGTAATGTGGCTCAAGTCATCGGTGTCCGGTGGTCGCACGTATGTGCCCTGGAAGTTGTCGAGGAACGCGTCTTCCAGGTTTTCCCAACTGCCAATGGAATTTGTGCGCAGGATGTTTAGCCAGTGCCGGGCGGGTCCTTTGAGCTTAAGGGGGAGATACTTGATGGCGTGTAGATCGTCTCCGCGGGCCATGTGAATGTGGAGAAGGAAATCTTCGATCCATACTGCGGGGTATGTTGTGCCATCGTATGATTCGATGTTTACGGGTTTGAACCCTTCTGGGAATTCATGATCCATCACTTCGTCAGTGAAGCAGAGGGGGTGTGCGGCGCCTCTGTGCCGGGCTATGTGGTTGCACAGTTCGAATGGGTCTGGGTGGCTGTATTCGGCCCGGCCGGACTTGTTGATAGTGTATCCGGCGTGGCGGTCATCGTCGCGTGTTGGGGCACGCCCCCGCGATCCGTAGATCGATCTTGGTTGTCCTGCTTTGTTTTCCAGTATGTCTTGCAGGTCTTGCTTATTGCCCCGGGCCGTAGTGTATTGGCGTGGGGGTGCGGGCTGGTATTCGGGTTGATATGCCGTTTTATCCCGGCAACGAGGTGGCCGGTCAGCCGTGTGGCGCTCGAGTCCATATTCCTCGGCTGACAGGACTTCAGTCTATCTGCCTGTGAGCAATCAGCTTGGAGCTACCGCTGCTTCTTTTTTAGGCTCCTCGCAGTGGCCATGAGCCAGCACTTAAAGTGCTCCTGCTCCATGGGGTCCTCAGGCACGCCGAACTCGTATTCGCCGAGGCTAACCTCGTCTTCAGAGGGGGGCATGTAGTTGTCCTCCTCCGGATATCCGTCCGTCGCATGTTCGTCTGGGCTGACCTGCCCATCTTCCTGCTCGACCTGCTTGAAGGCGGGGTGATCAGGGTTGTATTCCTCTTCGGCACCATCCGGATTGTTTTTGTCTCCTGTGGCGGGGCTTGGAGCGGCGCCGGCGACGCCCATGCTTTGCTTTCTTCCCTGAGGGGTTATCCTCCATTGCCTCATCGCCATTGGTTTCCTTCGGAGTGTCCACCATATATATATATATATATATATATATATATATATATATATATATATATATATATATATCATATGAGGAGGTGGCTGTCCACCACCCCGTGAGTGGTGGTTCCTGTTCTTCTCCTGCATCGTCGTCCATACCGTCGATGTCTTCGGAGTTGAAGTCAAGCACGTCGGTTAAATCATCGACCGTGGCAATGAAGTGGGTGGCGGGTGGGCAACGAATTCCTTCGTCGCCTGCTTCCCACTCGAGCCAGACATAGTTCGGCCATGAGTCTCCTGACAAAGAGATAGACTTTAACGAGTTTAGCACGTCACCAAGGGGCGAGTGCTGGAAGATATCCGCAGCGGTGAACTCCATTACCGGAGCCCAACCAGGCTCGGCGGGCTCAGGAGTGCGCGGACTGGAACCTACAGCTGGGTACGAGTCCGGGGGTCCGGCATCACATGTTTCTTTAGGGGTGAGGCCTGTGTTCGGCTCTACCGCCGATGAGTGTGCGGCCTGCGGGGCGGGGTCCATCCACCCATCCTTGGGCAACGCAGTCTGCTCCGGATTTAGGTCCAGGGCTACTGCAGGGGTGATATCCCGAGCATTATCCGACAGCAGGTCTAGGCCGTGCTCATCGTGACTGTCCGGCGCTCCCGGCACAGGCCCGAATCCGTTGAAGATCAAGTCTCTGCGGATATCTGCCGTGTAGTTCAGGTTTCCGAACCTGACCTTGTGGCAAGGGGCGTAGCTGTCGATCTGCTCCAGTTGGCCAAGCGAATTGGCCCGTAGTGCGAAGCCGCCGAACATGAAGATCTGTCCGGGGAGAAAAGTCTCACCCTGGACCATGTTGTTGACGATTGAAGGAGCCATCAAGCCTTGCAGCGATGACACAGAGGAACTTTCAATGAAAGCACCAATGTCGGTGCCAAAACCGGCGGATCTCGGGTAAGGGGTCCCGATCTGTGCGTCTTAGGCTAATGGTAACAGGAGACAAGGGACACAATCTTTACCCAGGTTCGGGCCCTCTCGATGGAGGTAAAACCCACCTTCCTGCTTGATTTATATTAACGATATGAGTAGTGCAAGAGTTGATCTAACACGAGATCATGGAGGCTAAACCCTAGAAGCTAGCCTATGATGAATATGATTGTGATCATCCCTCTAAGGACCAACCTCTCCGGTTTATATAGACACCGGAGAGGGCTAGGGTTTACATGGAGTCGGTTACAAAGACGGAAATATAATATCCGGATCGCCAAGCTTGTCTTCCACGCAAAGGAGAGTCCCATCCGGACACGGGACGGAGTCTTGAGTCTTGTATCTTCACGCTCCAACAGTCCGGACAAAGTATATAGTCCGGCCGTTCGGATACCCCCTAATCATGGACTCCCTTAGTGGCGACCCGGAGCACGGTCTTCTTCCACTCATTGTCGTTGCTCGCCGTCAGGAGGAGCATTGTCTGGAGCTTCTCCCCGGTCACGCAAGGCGCCAGTAGCCCTGGCTCGTACCAGCCGGAGCCGGCAGCCGAGGAGGAATCCGTGGTCTTCTCGGCGGCCATCAGGTAGGAGATTTGGTGGAAAATCGGCAGATCTGGAGAGCTCTTCCGTTGTGAGAAGAAGGGGATCTGGAGCAAGACTAAGAATGAGCAATGAAAGCCTGGCGGCAGGTGGCACCCCTTTTTGTCAGACAAGAGCAGTTGCCGAGGCAGCATGGGGAAACAGAGTCGCCCACGTCCTATCAATCGCCATGCGTCATCAAGGCCGCATGCGGTTAGGGCCCGTGGCGCTCCGCACTTGCCCTTTGGCTTCGCCTGGAAGCCAATCCGAGTGCGCCTTGGCCCGGGGGCTACTATCGGCTTCCTGGACTTGGGGGTATCCAGTCCTACCTGCCTGTGGCCCACCACGTGGCTCCATCAACGGCCTCGTACGGCCCAGCTTCAACACCAACACAGCAAGACCCTCACGAGGGGCCAAGCCTCGCGAGGCAGACGACGCCAAGACCCCTGAAGGAGTTGGCCTCCTCAGGAGGGCTCCTGAGGGGCAGAGAGTTCTATGCAACTACCTCATGAGGCTCAGCTCACGTGAGCCATGACGACCAAGGCCAGGCAGGCGCCAGGCGGGTGGAGAGTGCAGGTTTCCTCTTTGGTGCAAGGGATGCAAGCCACAGGCGCGGAGTCCCGAGGAATCCAGCAAAGGTTTCCATTCTGGTGTAACAAGACCAAGACCGCCAGGACGACATGACGGAGGTCATCACTGAGCCCACTACAGCGTCACGTCCAGAGGCTTTTTGCAGGCGAAGACTACTTTTGTCAGGATAGACTGTACTACTTGTCCCCTTCAAATCCCGACGTTGTGGAATCCCTTCTCGCTCATATTTGGGAAGAGGACCAAGGCCACTATATATAGGACTTAGCCACCACCATAGCAGGGGGAGATCCATTCCGACCAGAGCACCACACCAGCTCAAGAACACCTCACCTCCTAAGGCTTGTTCATCCTTTGTACTAGTTCATCCATAGCCCCTCGAGGCAATCCACCACACCACACTGGATTAGGGTATTACACCACAACGGTGGCCCGAACCAGTATAAATATTTGTGCCCTTATGTCTTTGTGAGCTCTACGTGCTAGGCTAGGGAGGATCGCGAGTAGGCAGGCTAGGCAGGTTGAGATGTCCGCACGCACCCCAGAGTTCGGACCTTTCAAGGGTTACCGGATCCCGAAATCCGACACTGCCATCCTCGACATGATGCCGGTCTTCAATGTGCATGGCCTCGACCCGTCCTGGGCCGAGCCCCCAGCACGCGAAGTGCAGGAGTTCATCGACAACTTGTCGGAGGGCTATGACCACGACAAGCTGCTGGTCATCGAGGACACCACCCAGGCGGAGCTGGACAACATCGCCGCCAGGGTGGCGGAGGTGGAGCTTTCCAGGGAGGCCGGCAGTGCTGGCGGCGTGGAGGACAAGGCCGAAGCGGCCGCGAAGGAGAGGGAGCTCGCCCAGTGGGCGAGGTCTGCCGAGGAGGCCAGTGGCGTCAACACCAAGGCCCCCTTGTGGAGGACGTGGTCGAGGAGTTGACCGAGGAGGAGGCCGAGGCTGACAACCCTCCAGCCATGGAAAAGAAGCGTGTCCTGCAGCGGGCCAGCTCTGGTGAGCCGGTCTGGCCCGGCAGGACCGAGCTGCAGCAAGGGGCCCAGGGGTAGTCCATGAGCCAGACGAGGGTCGCGATAGTGAAGAAGGTGGCGAAGACCGCGGTGGAGAAGAAGAAGGTGACCGCCTCTTCTTCGTCCAAGCGTTGCCGGACTCCATCCCCTTGCCCTCCACCCGCAGATGTCGACACGGAGGTGGTCTTCGATTTTGGGTCTCTTAGCCCGAGCAGGAAAATGAAAGCAGTGGGAGAGGAGGCGGAGGACGAGTAAGTGTCGGCCCATCGTCACCTTCGTTCTTTCAGACCGTGCAGCTTTTCTTGACTTGTTTTTGTCTTCGCAGGGACAGGGCGACGCTGGCCCAGAGGGTGGCAAAGAGGGCCTGGGCATCGGCGGACAACCAGCCCCCGGCGGGCACTTCGCGCACGCGGGTGGTGAGGAGATCAGCCCGGACAGCAGCCCCCGGCGTGCGTCCACCATTCACTCCTTATCAACGTGCGTTGTGGTACAATCCTTTGGCACTGACCTTGCCGTGGCTGCAGGAGGAGGATGGCAGGAGGAGGAGCCACTGAGGGCCATCCCCAACACGCCGCCCCCATCGACCATGCCGCGCAAAGTGGAGTTCTTGGCAAGGGCGCCAAGCACCAAGCCCATGCGCACTGAACTTGGGTGCCGATGGCTCCATCTCGACAGCAGATGTTGGCGGGGAGGGGGCACATCTTCCCAGCCCGGCATGGGTAGGTCATTGGCTTTCTGCCCCTGCTTTTCCTTCTTTTTGAACTTTGGTCTTGGCTTCGCCTCATTTCTCCTTCTCGGTGTCTGGATCCTCCCTCGGCGGACCGGGAGGACATCGATGCCGTCATCGAGGAGGTCGCCAATGACGCCAAGGCCGAGGCCGACAAGATTTCCACCGAGGAGGCCCCCGAGACCGCTGCCGAGGATGTCGCTAAGGGGCCTGCCGGAGAGACAGGCAAGGCTGCCGCCAAGGAGGCCGGCAAAGGGCGCCGACGAGGAGGCCGGCAAGGGGCCTTCCGGGGAGGCCGGCAAGGCTGCTGCCAAGGAGGAGGTGGTCGACGACCAACCCTCCTCCTTTGTCGCATCTGGCTCAGGGAAGTACTTGAAGGTGGGCGATGACCTGTTCGTCCACCTTCCCGAGATGGCGGGCACAAGGGTGCCGGCCGAGGGGGAGGTGTTTGACGACGAGGCGTTTCCCTCCGCCTGGCTCGAGGTTGTCGACGAATCAAGCGCCGGTGGCAGCGGTTCCCAAGAGGAGCAGCTTCTTTGGGCCATGGTCGCAAGCTTCTGGAAGCTCCAAGCGCTCCACCACGCCCGTTTGGACAAGGCGAAGTCCAGGGTGGCGGCGGCGGACAAGGCCGAGGCAGATCTCGAGGAGCGCGTCACCGAGATGCAGGCCTGGTTCCGCCAAGCCCACGAAGAGCTGAAGGCTGCCCAAGACCAGCTGGCGGAGTGCAAGCAAGAGCTCATCTTGAAGCAGGCCGTCGTCGAGAAGGCCAAGGAGGCGGCAAGGGAACAGGCTGCCAGGGCCGAGGCCACCCGACACTAGCAGCAGGCCGAGCTGAACTCCCAGGAGGACCTCGCCACTCGTGAGGCGGCGCTCGCCGCCACACTCCGTGGCAAGGATGAGGAGGTTGAGAAGCTCATCGCGCAGTGCACCCAGGAGCTCAAGCAGAGGCACAAGGAGGCACTCAATGCTCAAGCCTTGGCCTGTGGCAACAAGGTGAAGGAGCTGGAGGTGGAGCGGGACAGCCTGAAGAACAAGACCTAGGAGCTGGCAAAGGAGAAGGACACGATCAGCTACGCCTTGATGGAGGCGCAGGCTGCGGTCCTCGATAAGGCTGAGCTACTCACCCGAGCCAACGACCCCATCAAGGATGTGAACCTGAAGCTGGAGAGCCTCGAGGGGACGCTTTTGGAGGTCAGGGCCTGGGAGGTGACCCTGACTAAGAATCTGGAGAAGGAGAGGCAGCTACGGAAGAATGACGGTGCCAACCACGAGGATTTCGTGAAGGGCGAAAACCTCTGGATCAACTGCCTCACCGACATCGCCGGCAGGATCACCAAGAAGCTGGTTGCCATGGGGATGGCGAACATCAGGTATGCTCCGGAGCCGAACGTGAGCTGATGAGGACATGACTACCTTGGATATGACCAAAAATATTGCATATATGCATATTTGTCAGGTGATTTCTAGTGCAAACTATTCAATAATCTATTTATGTTATTCAGAACAAAAATACTTCACACACTTTTGTGTTTTGTCTAATTGCAGGTGTATGGGACATTTGTACAATCCACATATGAAGATAAGGAAGAAAGAGATGTTTATTTGCTGTCCAAAAAGTTCTCTCACGTCACTTTTGGCCCAAGAGAAGATAGAGTCCAAGTCTCTCACGTTCTGGATTCAGACTCGGACTGCACAGACACACCTGACTCAAAACGGACACAAGTTTTTCATACGGACTCCGAATTGGGTGATTCTTTTTTTGTTGGAAACTAGATTTCGTGCACTTTCCAACCCAATTGGAAGCACCTTCAAATTCGTCCGGAGTATTGAGTTGTGGACGAAACAATCTGATGCTGCAGCAGAATCCGAGTCAAACTACAAGTCCAAAGGTGTTACATCACCTCCACTTGGGCCCATTGGCCTTGTACGACCTAGATTTAGTTTTAGGCTGCCTTGGGACGTCCTCCCACCTCCTTGGCCGCCAGCCCTTGCTCCTATATAAGTAGATCCATCTAGTAGCTTTTCCTTGGGATTTGTTTAGTTAAAAGTTAGCCATTGCAACTTCGTGTACTTCGTTTGTGTCCAACGACCAGACCAAGACCGCTTACGGATCCCCACCATTATCAATACCTCATATATATTTGCAATATTCAGATTGCTTTATCATATTCTTGCTCGTTCTTCGATTGCTTGCAGGAATAGACCTTCGTGGTCAGGCTGACCGTGCTTCCGGCATCGTCAGTAACCTCAGGAGATTGGTTTAGCGATTGCTAAGGCGCAATGTCGTGCACGTTTGTGGTCGGATTGTCAAAGTCGTCTCCACCAAATCGATAGTTATCATCTCATCGAAAGATCGGGACCCTCGCCTCTATCAAGTGGTATCAGTTTTCAGGTTGCTCGGTGAGAATTTCCAGTTTTCCTAGATTAGATTTATTTTCTTACCTATTGTCCAAGAAAAAGCCACAAAAAAGAGTTAGATCTATTCATCCTTGGTCCAAGCCAGTCCGAGCCTTTGCAATTTTCTTTTCATTGCTTGCATAGTTGAATTATCGGTTGCATCGTCGTGTCGAGTTGCTGGTCTTAGTGCCTAGTTCGTTTAGAGTTTCGAGTTCTGTTCACATTAGTCACGCCACCGCTGCATCATTATCTCTTCCGCTGTCCACCACCCATCCATCAATTTCCACCACGTGCTACCCACCATTCATTGTCATAATAATAGTTGAGATCGTTCACATCTTCACTTGATCCAATCTGCATCTTATCTAGTTTGTTTTGGAAAGAGGGAGAAAAAAAGAGAGAAAAAAAAGAGAGAAAAAAAAG
>NC_041391.1:317853999-317854282 GCF_002162155.2 Triticum dicoccoides
TGCTTATTATACTCGTGACATGATTAAGAAGTTGCAACACTTAAAACAAGGTAGTGAAACTGTAACAAAATATTATGATGATTTACAAACTACCTTGTTGCATTCCTCTTTAGAAGAAAGTGAAGATGATTTTATGGATAGATTTTGGGGAGGATTAAACCGTGATATTCAACAGATACTAATTCATGAAGAGTGTTATCCTATGGACCATTTGTTTCATCTTGCTTGCAAAGCTGAACAGGAAATAAAACGACGTGTTGGCCACGAGGAGAACAAGCGCACG
>NC_041391.1:317854859-317974259 GCF_002162155.2 Triticum dicoccoides
CACTTATATGTGCAAACTGAGTTGCAATATTTTCATGCCTTCTACTTCTTGTGCTAATTTTTTGGCTTTAGATTTTATGAACTATGCAAGTTACTCATCTATTCATGTGTCATATATGCAAAAATCAAGGGAAGTAAAAATGGATGACATATACATATACAACATGTACACCTTGTCTTTTTTGTTAGCCACATTTCAGATTAAGCAACGCCGAGGACGGCTTTATTTTCAAGAAGGGGAGGATGATGAGGACATGACTACCTTGGATATGACCAAAAATATTGCATATATGCATATTTGTCAGGTGATTTCTAGTGCAAACTATTCAATAATCTATTTATGTTATTCAGAACAAAAATACTTCACACACTTTTGTGTTTTGTCTAATTGCAGGTGTATGGGACATTTGTACAATCCACATATGAAGATAAGGAAGAAAGAGATGTTTATTTCCTGTCCAAAAAGTTCTCTCACGTCACTTTTGGCCCAAGAGAAGATAGAGTCCAAGTCTCTCACGTTCTGGATTCAGATTCGGACTGCACAGACACACCTGACTCAAAACGGACACAAGTTTTTCATACGGACTCCGAATTGGGTGATTCTTTTTTTCTTGGAAACTAGATTTCATGCACTTTCCAACCCAATTGGAATCACCTTCAAATTCGTCCGGAGCGTCGAGTTGTGGACGAAACAATCTGATGCTGCAGCAGAATCCGAGTCAAACTACAAGTCCAAAGGTGTTACATCACCTCCACTTGGTCCCATTGGCCTTGTACGACCTAGATTTAGTTCTAGGCTGCTTTGGGACGTCCTCCCACCTCCTTGGCCACCACCCCTTGCTCCTATATAAGTAGATCCATCTAGTAGCTTTTCCTTGGGATTTGTTTAGTTAAAAGTTAGCCATTGCAACTTCGTGTACTTCGTTTGTGTCCAACGACCAGACCAAGACCGCTTACGGATCCCCACCATTATCAATACTTCATATATATTCGCAATATTCAGATTGCTTTATCATATTCTTGCTCGTTCTTCGATTTCTTGCAGGAATAGACCTTCGTGGTCAGGCTGACCGTGCTTCCAGCATCGTCAGTAACCTCTCGGAGTTGGTTTAGCGATTGCTAAGGCGCAACGTCGTGCACGTTTGTAGTCGGATCGTCAAAGTCGTCTCCACCAAATCGATAGTTATCATCTCATCGAAAGATCGGGACACCCTCGCCTCTATCATGAGCCCCCCAACGCCAAGCTGACCCTGTTATTCGAGGGAGTTCTTGGAACCTTGGAGCAGTTTCGCTCTAACAGAGTGAGCTCTCTGGCCAATGAGGCCCGGCAGCTTTGCCGGGGTGCCCTGACCAAGGTCCTCACCAAGGTGTCGTACTGGAATCCCAACCTCGACTTCGACACCGCGCTGGAGAGCCTGCCGGAGGGTGTGGACCTCGCACCGCTCGAGGAGCGTATCAAGCCCATCATCAGCCACGTCGACGGAATTGAGAGGATTGAAGGTCAGCGTCGGGACTAGGCACCCCGTTTCTCATCGCCGCTGCAGGTTCACGACCAAGACAATTTATATCTTTAGTTATAACCGCATCAACAATTGGTGTAATATAAATCTGAAGTACTTTTGAAATGATGCATGTTACTTTCCAATTTGATCTCTCTTTGTATGTCCACCCTACGTTAATTGGGTAGGCTTGCCGACGCGTAAACCCAGGCCACGGCGCCTTGAGGACGGATCCTCAATAGCCTGCCGGGTGTGCTTGCTGCCAGGCGAACCACCTTACCGTTCTCAACGTGGCCGCCCGAACTATTGAGCGGACTCAAAACAGGACGAGAGCGTTGCTAATAGCGGAAGGCTACCCTGCCGATCTCAACGCAGCCATTCGAACTATTGAGCGGACTCGAAACAGAACAAGGGAGTTACCAATAGCAGAAGGGCCCCGCTGCGTGCAGGTTTCTCATACAGAGGGAAGGATCTCCAAGGAGAATAATCTTATATAAAAAGAATTTCTCAAAGTTTTGCGTGACTTAGCTTTTCGGTCGCTGCGTGAGCATTCACTGCACCCGCAAGTGATGCCGCCCGCTCGGTCGCCTTCTTCCTTGGAAGCCATGGCGATGAACAGTTGCCGAACTAACTGCTAGACCGGATTTTCACAACTACGCCCCCTACCTGGCGCGCCAAAGATGTCAGTGGGAACGACACCTATGGGATCATTGGAATCCCTACTACTGTTGGCGGGCATGCGGTTGTGAAAAGAGCGTGTCTAGGAGCTAGCACACGGATTGTATACCCAGGTTCGGGCCACGAGGATGTGTAATACCCTAGTCCTGCTCTGGTGTGTATTTGCGTGTTCTTGAGCTAGCCACGATATGCAACTTGTTCAAAAGAGTCGAAACCCCCTCCAGTACGCCTCGGGCCTCCTTTTATGGGAAAAAGGGGGTGCCACAATGGCATATAGGAGGTGGAAAGTGCATACGGTGGTTGAGTCTATCCTCTGGCACTGTCAGACAAACGCATTTAATGCGCTGCCGACGTGCCCATCTTGCTGTCGCCGCTTCGCCTCGCTTCAACATGCGTCCAGGCCAGCCGGCGTGCAGCGGCATGTAGGCTGGCAGGCTGCTGAGCTGGTGCGGTGGCAGGGTCTTCACGAAGATTTGCATGCCACCACGCGGGTGCTTGCTGAGCTGGTCTAGAGGCCGCACGTCGCCACGAAGGTGCGTGCCTAGCTGGCTGGGCTGGCAGCTGCATGGGAATGGCGGTGGAGTCTTGGCAGGTGCGGGCCAGGCCGTGGCCCCGCTGATGTCCTTGGCAAGGGTCTTGCTGGGGCCCCGGCAAGGGTCTTGCCGTGGCACCGTGGTCGTCCCCGACAAGGATCTTTCTAGAGGTCTCGTGGATATCCTCGGCAAGGATCTTGTCGAGGATCGTCGTCTTCTGGTCCTTATCTTATCTGGTGTGTTCTTGATCTTCACGAAGATCTGCATGCCACCATGGAGGTGCCTCCCGAGCCTTGGTTCCAATGTGGCTGGTGGCATTGGAAACCTTGTGTTCAAGGGTGGCGCGCTTCGCTGGCGTCGGGCAGGTTGCTCCGGCAAGGTTCTTGCCGGGGCCGTCGGCAAGGGTCTTGCCGGGGGAGTCCACCTCGCCCTCTTCCTCTTTGTGTCTCTGTCTTGGCATTGCTTTGATTGTCTTGTGACTTTGGCTTCCCTCCTCTGCCCTCCTGAGTGTGGCCGTGTGTGCGGCTCTGACTGCCCGTGCACAAGTAGAGGGGTACAAAGTAGATCCCATACTTCTATACACCGATAGGGTCAATTTGTCCCACAACAAAAAATGGCAGTAACGGGCCGTAAGTAACCAAATGCTGGAAATGAGCCCAAGAATAAATGGGTCCTCAGAAGGCCGAAAGATAACATGGGCTGCAAACGGCCCAATGGATTAATGGGCCGTTAATGGGTATACAGTGATACACTGTTCATTACGGGCCAGTTTCACCATGGGCCGTTAATGGGCCGAGAGTTACAAAGGGCCTCATATGGGCCGAAAGACGTCATGGGCCATACATGGGCCGGAACTTAAAATGGGATGGAATCATATTGGACGGCCCAGATGACACTACTGGGCCTAATTCGAATAGGTCGTAACGGGCCCTGAGTTAGCGGGCTGTAAATGGGCTATATGCAAATAGGCCGTTAACAGGCTTTCCGTGGGCCGGCCTGCCACCTTTTAACCAAGTCAAACGGGCCGGCCTTTTCACAGGAATGGGCCTCTGTTGGGCCGTGCCACGTGTCGACGTATCATAGGCGCCTTCGGTCCAAGGAGTGGATGACATCTGTCCCAACGGTGAGCCGACATGTGTTCCCTCCAGCCAATGCTGATTTTACATGTGGAAAATCCCCATTGGTCGGGGCTATTAGCGGGTTATCGGATCCAAAACCGGACCCGATAGCTTAATGGCATTCCATTATGGTGGATGCCACGTGTCGGTCACCCTTGACGAAAGCACTTCTGTGACAGCCGATTTATGGTCATGGAAGTGGACACTTCCGTGATGATAATTTTGGTAATGCCATGGAACACTTCTACGACAGCACAGGTATGACTATCTTGATTCTGTCATGAAATCGTCATGGATGTACATGCATGACAAAAAACGCGACCAACTGTGACAAACACGTATCATCACGGAAGTGTATTTTTTTGTAGTGCCATCAATTTCCACCATGTGCTACCCACCGTTCATTATCATAATCATAGTTGAGGTCGTTCGCATCTTTGCTTGATCCAATCTGCATCTTATCTAGTTTATATTGGAAAGAGAGAAAAAACATAAATTTTGGATCTATCTAGACTCAATATCGTACATGAATTCGGATTGGAATCCGTTTGGAGCACTGTTCAGTAAACACATGCATATCCTCTTCATCTGAAGTCCATTTTGGCTCTACAAGTACTAAAATTCAAGCTATTGATGATCTGCATCTAAATAGTTTATCAAACTAGTTCATTATTTCGACTTCAAAATCGGCTTCTAAATAGGACTTTTTTCCATCCGAAGTTCGCGAACACAGTTTTTTAGTCCAGTTTTAGAATTTTTTGACTCCTCATATGAACTCGGAATTAAGTGATTCTTTTTGTGTTGGAAAGCTTGAGTCATTAGAATTCTTGAGAAAAATTATCAAAAAAATCACACAAACTTTTCGGGGGGAAAGTTGGAGAGAGAGTGTTTGGTGTATCCTTCTTGGAGCTTATTTCTCATCAATATCTTTACTGCCATTGGGATCTTCGCTTATATCTTGCTATCCAAAGCTATTTCATATCCTTTGTTGCTACTAGTACTGCTACGCCGTGACACATTAGTGTTCTAGGCTCGCGTCTCTAGTCTGGTCTAGTCTTGAACCAGTACAGTACAGTCGTTGAGCATTTATTCAATACTGAATCTCGAAATTGATTATTGCTAATCTTTCGCTACCATATATATAAAGCCAACCCAACTCCACATATTTCTACACCGTGCATATTTACTTTCGCCTGGCAATCGCTTTCTCGATATTTTGAGTTATTTGGCACCGCTGGTTGCCGATCACCACCTGGTGCATGGTAAGAACTTATAAGGTATTGATATTTACTGTACTGTGAGTGAATTACCACCATATCCTAGTTGTTCATAGGAACATTATTTTTGGATTTTGTTTCTTGTTTTTCTACTAATTATGACAGGTTCTACCATTGTTAGTTCTTGGGCTTCATGGATCATGGGAGACTTGCCGTCACCTAAGAAAATACAACAACTGTCATGAGAGGCGCAACAACATCATAATGCGCATAATGAGGTTAATGTTTGATGATGAGGACATTGCCACCTTAGATATGACCAAAACTGTTGCATATATACATATTTGTGAGGAGATTTCTTACAGGAATTCTGCAACAATTTAGTTAAGTTCTTTGGAAATATACAAAAATACTTCACATATTTTTATTTCATGCCTAAATGCAGAATTGTTGAACACTTGTACGAACTATGTGTGAAGACAAAGGAAAAGCAAATGATTAGGTGTTGTTCAAGAAGACATCTTGCGTCAAAGGAAATGATTTTGTGTTGTTCAAAAAAAATCCTCTCACATCACATTTGGTCCAAGAGAATATAGAATCCAAGTCCCCCATGTTGTGGACTCAGATTCGGACTTCACGGACATACCTGACTTTAAATGCCAAGAACACTTTCATCTGGACACCGAATTGGATGATTCTTTTTTTGTTGGAAAGCTTATTCTGTGCACTTTCCAACACAATTGGATTAACCTTCAAATTCATCCGGAGCATTGAGATATTGATGAACAAATCGGACGCTGTAGCAGAATCCGATTCAAACTACAAGTCCAAAGGTTTTGTATCACCTTGGGCCCATGGGCCTTGTATGACCTAGGGTTAGGTTTAGGCTGCCATGGGACATCCTCCCACCTCCTTGTCCGTCATCCTTTGCTCCTATATAAATACATCAATCTAGTAGCTATTTTCTTGGGTCTTCTTTAGATTAAATTTCTCCATAGTTGCAACTCATGTAATTTGTTTGTGTTCAACGGCCAGACAAAGACGTCACAAAATCCCACTTTCATCAATAAAGCTTTCCTCTTATATTTTCAATATCCAGATTGCAATCTTAGTTTCTTGCTTGTTCTTTGTTTGCTCGCAGGAAATAGACCCTCGTGGTCAAGTTGGTCATTCTCCGATGTGGTCAATAACCCTCGGAAGTCCATTTAACGATTGCTAAGGCGCAACGTCTCGCACATTCATATCCAGACCATCAAAGTCGACTCAGACATAAAGCGATAGCTATCTCATCAAAACAACAAGACACCTTTACCTCTGTCACTGTCATAGAGGACAGGGCTTCCATAAGCTTAATGAAGCATACATCCCTCTCCTACGTTGATGCCAAGACCCTCTTTGACTTTTTCCCCATGAACCTCATCCACCTCGTTTCGAAGTTGTTCGCCAAGGCTCTCTCCCTTCGGTTTGCCGCACACCTCGGTCTTAAGGTTTCCATAAACCAGAGCCTGTTCATCACTGGTCGGAGCATTCATGACAACTTTCTGTTGGTTCAGCAGACCACTTGCCTACTGCATAACCTCAAGGTGCCCCGTATGAAGCTCAAAATTGACATAGACAAAGCATTTGACTCTGTCTCCTGACCATTCCTCCTCAAGATTCTCCAGCATCTTAGATTTGACCCTTGTTCGTGCGCATGGATATTGATCTTTCTCGCCAATGCTTCCACCCGAGTGATGGTCAACAGCGTCCTGGGGCCTCTAGTGTCGCACGCCCACAGCCTCCGACAAGGCGATCTATTGTCTCCAATGTTGTTTGCTTTGGAAATCGTCATTCTTTACTTCCTCATTCGAAGTGTGGTAGGGCTTGGGCTATTGCAGCACCTCACCGCCCAACACATCGCCCTAAGTGTGTGCCTCTACACTGATGTTGTCATTGTATTATGTCATTCGGATCAACACAACATCCTGACCATCAATGACATCTTCCGCGTCTTCAAGATTGCGTCGGGTATGCGGATGAACATTGCAATTTTTTGGCTACACCGATCTGTTGCTCTTACGAGCCCATCGATGCAATCCAAAACAACCATCCGTGCTCTACCAGTACCTTCCCGGTTCAATCTGGGCGTCCCCATTTTTCTCGGCAAGATACCAATGTCGGTGCTACTTCCTCTCATGGAGAATATTCAGAAGAAGGTCTCTACTTAGCATGCCTCTGTGCTCTCTCTTGGAGATATAATATATCTCATTTGCCAGATCCTATGCACAATGACCGCCTACTTTCTCATTGCCATTGCCATGAACAAGCCCATCCTGGCAAGGATCAACTAGGTGATTCGAGCCTTCCTTCGGGCCAGTCATAAATACATTCATGGGGGTCAATGTAGGTCAACTGGCTGCATGTTTGTTGTCATGCCCAAGATGCGACCCTATCCTAAAGGAACTCGAAGGTCCCACCAAGGATAGAAGCGCATCTTGAAGACGCTTTTGCAAGGTGGATATCATTACATCAACATTACATAATAGATGGGGATACATACAAAAGGCATAAAATGCCACACGGATACAACATCATCTTACATAAGATCAACATCCGACTATGGATGAAACACAAACAGAAGCTCAAACGACATCCACCATGCTAGCCCAGGCTACCGACCTGGAACCTATTCCCTAATCAAAGAAGAAGCAGAAGAATAACTCCAAACAAGCAAACATCGCTCTCGCATCATGATCATCGCATAAACCTGTACCTGCAACTGTTGTTGTAGTAATCTGTGAGCTACAAGGACTCATCAATCCCATTACCATGGGTATCAAGACTAGCAAAGCTTAATGGGAAAGGAAGGGGTAAAGTGGTGAGGTTGCAGCAGCGACTAAGCATGATATGGTGGCTAACATACGCAAATAAGAGCGAGAAGAGAATCAAAGGAACAGTCGTCAACTAGCAATGATCAAGAGGTGATCCTGAACTCCTACTTACGTCAAACATAACCCAAAACCGTGTTCACTTCTCGGACTCCGCCGAAAAGAGACCATCACGGCTACACACGCGGTTGATGCATTTTAATTCGGATCTGGTGTCAAGTTATCTACAACCGGACATTAACAAATTCCCATCTGCCACATAACTGCGGGCACGGCTTTTGGAAGATAATACCCTGCAGGGGTGTCCCAACTTAGCCCATGATAAACTCTCGCGATCAACGAAGGATATTCCTTCTCCCAGGAAGACCCGATCAGTCTCGGAATCCCGGTTTACAAGACATTTCGACAATGGTAAAACAAGACCAGCAAAGCCACCCGTTGTGCCGACAAATCCCGATAGGAGCTGCACATATCTCGTTCTCAGGGCACACCGGATGAGCAAGACGTCGGGTTGGCATAGACCCTGGTTGCCCAGGGGGCGCTGGACATCGCTCAGGTTGGACCAACACTCGGAGGAGCACTGGCCCGGGGGGGTAAAATAAAGATGACCCTCGGGCTCCGGAAACCCAAGGGAAAAAGGGCTAGGTGAGGCAAATGGTAAAACCAAGGTTGGGCCTTGCTGGAGGAGTTTTATTCAAAGCGAACTGTCAAGGGTCCCATAAATCACCCAACCGCGTAAGGAACGCAAAATCCGGGAACATAACACCGGTATGACAGAAACTAGGGCGGCAAGAGTGGAACAAAACACCAGGCATAAGGCCGAGCCTTCCACCCTTTACCAAGTATATAGATGCATTAATTAAATAAGAGATATTGTGATATCCCAACATAATCCTGTCCATCATGGGGCAATCTTCAACTTCACCTGCAACTAACAACGCTATAAGAGGGGCTGAGCAAAGCGGTAACATAGCCAAGCAACGGTTTGCTAGGAAGGGTGAAAAGGTTAGAGGCTGACATGGCAATTTGGGAGGCTTGAAGAGCAAAAGATAGGTAGCGCAGCAAGCGATAGAACGAAGCAACTAGCATAGCAATGATAGTAGTGAGATCCAGGGTAGCGGTCATCTTGCCTGAAATCCCGCTAGGAAGAAGAACGAGTCCATGAAGAAGACGAACGGGAGTAGTCGAATGAATCCTCACAATCGCAACATTACCGGAACTAGGAAGCAACACCGGAAAGAAACAGACAACATGGTAAATGCACAAGCATAAACATGGCATGATGCACAACAAGTATGATGCATGTCCGGTTTAATGAGGCATGGCAAAGTGCAACAAACAATACTACAAGTTAAGTGGAGCTCAATATGCAACGAGTTGCATATTGACAAAACACCACATGCAATTATTTAGTTTGATCTTGTTATAAGCTACTCAACAATATTAAATGTTGTTAAACATGGCAAGAGGTGAAGCATAATTAAGTTACCTATCTAGGCAAGTTTAAATGAGGCCGGAACAACAAACAACAATTCCGGAAAATCCTCATGTGAAATTTATGAATTTGGTACTGTTCTGCCCTAAAACATATTTTAATGTTGTTAAACAATAAAACAAAGTGCACCATGTTAATCTAGGCATTTTTCCACCCCATTTACATATAAAGTTTATTAAAATTGGAGCTACGGTTATTTAGTTATCAAATAAATCATTTTAACATGGCATTTGAGAAAATTTAAACAAACAACATTTTAAACATTTTAAACATGGATGAAAGTGGCATATTATGAAATTAGACAAAATTCTAAGCACTTTTCATATATAAAACATTTTAATCCGATGCATGGTTGTTGAGTTATTAAATGCATGAACATGAGGGTCTTTTCTGTAAAACTGTAAATCCTGGGATAATTAGCAAATTCGCAGACAGGTAAAAAAACATCCAGGGCTGAAACTTGCTGGCCCAACAAGAATAGGGGAACTGGAGGGGCGGCTCACCCATGGGCCTTGGCCCGGTCGGTGGAGAGGCTGAGGCAGGGCGCTGGGCCTTCAGGCTGCTAGGCCACGCGGCGACGATGCGACCCAGGCGCGGTCAACGCGCGCAGTTGGACGAAGCGGGCGAGGAGGCAGGGGCTCCCTGGTTCGAAGCAGAGGCGAGGCGCTGGCCTCGAACGACGATGGCGGCAGCAGGAACACCGGCCGGCGAGGGTGCGGTTTGGGGGAGGTGGAGAGGAAGGTCGGCGAGAGGCTGCTGCTAGGCCTTGAGGTCACGTGTTGGGCGGCTGGTCGAGCAGAGGAGGGGTCAATGCGTGTAGTGCGCCTCCTCGTTCAATGCAGGGGAAGCAGGGCGACGGCGAGCGAGGAACCGGGCGGAGGCATCCCGATCCGGCGGCGGGGAGCTCCTAGCAGTTGACGAAGATGGGGATGGCGGAGACCGGCCAATCTGGTCGAGGGGAAGGTGGATCCCAGCGAGGTTCATCGAATTCAGCTGGTTCCAGGCAGCGGCGGCGTGCTTGTTCATGAGCAGAAGAGAGATAGAGACGCATTCAACTTGGTGGCCTTGGTGTGTGCGACCTGCACCACACCAGCCTTGCTTTACATGCTCTTGGGCATGGCTTCGGCGCACAAACCCAGGCTTCCCTCGGAGTCATCTACCGCTACCTCGCAATTTTGAGGTAGTTGTGATCGTGAATCCTTTCGGTGTTCTGGGAACCATGGTACCCAGACTTTCCTGCATGCGGTCCATGGCGTGGCTTCCACGACATCCTCGTATCGCCCATCTGCAAGACCGCCAAGAAAAGACCCTCGTGAGGGGCTAGGCCTCGCGAGGCGGACGGCACCAAGATCTCTCGAGGGAGCGGCCTCCCCAGGCGGTCTCCCAAGGAGCAGTGATTTCTATGCAAGCACCCAGCCTCATGGGGCTGCGATGACGTGAGCCATGACGACCAAGGCCAGGCGGGCGCCAGCGGGCGCAGAGGAGGCAGTTTCCTCTTTGTGGTAAGGAGGCAAGGACAGGCGTGGGTACCCAAGGAATCTCCCAAAGGTTTCCATTCCAGTGCACCAAGACCAAGACCACGAGCTCAAAAGGACGGATGTCATCACCGAGCCCATAGCTGCATCATGAACAGAAGCTTTGCAGGCGAAGACCACCTTTCATCTACTACTTGTCCCCTTTCAAATTGGCATTGTGGGATCCCTTCCCGCCTAAGTTTTGGGGGAAGAGGACCAAGGCCACTATAAATATAGGTTAGTCACCACCGTAGAGAGGGATTTGATCCTTTCCACACTCACCTTCATAGCCCTCGTAATAGAGGCGAGGGTCCCGATATTTCGATGAGATGATAACTATCGATTTGGTGGAGACGACTTTGACGATCCGACTACAAACGTGCACGACGTTGCGCCTTAGCAATCGCTAAACCAATCTCCTGAGGTTACTGACGATGCCGGAAGCACGGTCAGCCTGACCACGAAGGTCTATTCCTGCAAGCAATCGAAGAACGAGCAAGAATATGATAAAGCAATATGAATATTGCAAATATATATGAGGTATTGATAATGGTGGGGATCCGTAAGCGGTCTTGGTCTGGTCGTTGGACACAAACAAAGTACACAAAGTTGCAATGGCTAACTTTTAACTAAACAAATCCCCAGGAAAAGCTACTAGATGGATCTACTTATATAGGAGCAAGGGGTGGCGGCCAAGGAGGTGGGAGGACGTCCCAAGGCAGCCTAAAACTAAATCTAGGTCGTACAAGGCCAATGGGCCCAAGTGGAGGTGATGTAACACCTTTGGACTTGTAGTTTGACTCGGATTCTGCTGCAGCATCAGATTGTTTCGTCCACAACTCAACGCTCCGGACGAATTTGAAGGTGAATCCAATTGGGTTGGAAAGTGCACCAAATCTAGTTTCCAACAAAAAAAGAATCACCCAATTTGGAGTCCGTATTAAAAACTTGTGTGCGTTTTGAGTCAGGTATGTCTGTGCAGTCCGAATCTGAATCCAGAACGTGAGAGACTTGGACTCTATCTTCTCTTGGGCCAAAAGTGACGTGAGAGAACTTTTTGGACAGCAAATAAACATCTCTTTCTTCCTTATCTTCATATGTGGATTGTACAAATGTCCCATACACCTGCAATTAGACAAAACACAAAAGTGTGTGAAGTATTTTTGTTCTGGATAACATAAATAGATTATTGAATAGTTTGCACTAGAAATCACCTGACAAATATGCATGTATGCAATATTTTTGGTCGTATCCAAGGTATTCATGTCCTCATCATCCTCCCCTTTTTGAAAACAAAGCCGTCCTCGGCGTTGCTTAATCTAAAATGTGGCTAACAAAAGAGACAAGGTGTACATGCTGTATATGTATATGTCATCCAGTTTAACTTCCCTTGATTTTTGCACGTATGACACATGTATACATGAGTAACTTTCATAGTTCATAAAAACTAAAGCCAAAAAATTATCACAAGAAGTAGAAGGCATGAAAATATTAGAACTCAGTTTGCACATATAAGTGAAGCTCTTATTCATTTCAAAAGATTCGCAATGTTCATCCTTAAACCATCCCAACATTGGTGAATAAACCTTACTTGCATCAAATTTACATGCTACAACATGCTTAAATAAGCAAACATGCAATAAGTCATTCAACACAGAATCATCACCAAGATTAGAGGTCATATCAAAATGATTAAACATTGGTTCTTTTGCATCAATAGTTAATTCAATGGGTGCACTCAAAATTGTTGGTATTTCAGTTGTTTGATCACATGGCAAAGTTAAATTATCAACGTAGTCCTCTAAAATAGGTGGTGTGATCAAAGTAGTGGGTAGCTCATCATATGGTGCATTCAAATTGACAAGGCATTCATCATTCTCATGTAGAGATGGAAGATCAGTACCTTTGTCATTACCTCTTATGATCAACTCAGATGATGTAGCCACTCTCGGGGGCGATGTGTCACATGGTGGAGGTGATGTTGTCCTGACAACAACGGATGTGGTTGTCATAGTATGCCTAGTAGTTGAAGGAACAATCATATCAACTCTTGGAATGTGCACCATGCGCTTGTTCTCCTCGTGGCCAACACGTCGTTTTATTTCCTGTTCAGCTTTGCAAGCAAGATGAAACAAATGGTACATAGGATAACACTCTTCATGAATTAGTATCTCTTGAATATCACGGTTTAATCCTCTCCAAAATCTATCCATAAAATCATCTTCACTTTCTTCTAAAGAGGAATGCAACAAGGTAGTTTGTAAATCATCATAATATTTTGTTACAGTTTCACTACCTTGTTTTAAGTGTTGCAACTTCTTAATCATGTCACGAGTATAATAAGCAGGGACGAAAGTATGTCGCATGGCAAGTTTCAAATTATCCCAAGTAGTAGGTATATAATCAGGGTGTAACCAACAATATTCACTCCACCAAACCAAAGCATAACCAGTGAAAGAACCAACCGCAACCTTAACCTTTTTATGTTCATTGAAATTATGGGAAGCAAATATATTTTTTATGTCGAACTCCCATTCAATATATAAAGCAGGTTTAAAACGGCCATTAAATGATGGTATAGATACATTAACCTGATCATGTGCATTTAGATGTTTGTGCACCTATCGTGACGGTTGTGGTATTTGCAAAGGTGGTGGCACGTCTCCCGCGATCGACAAAGCCCATGAATTGACTCTGGATCCTGTCATGATTAGTAGAACAAGAAACAAAACCCAAAAATAATGTTCCTATAACTACTAGGATGTGGTGGTAAAACGCTCACAGTAAAGCAAATATCAATGTCTTACAAGTTCTTACCATGCAGCAGGCGGTGATCGGCAACCAGCCGTGTCAAGTAACTCCGAATATTGAGTAAAGCGATTGCCAAGGGAGCGTACGTATACACAGTGTAGAAATATGTGGATCTGGGTTGGCTATATATGCTAGCAAAAGATTAGCAATAATCAATTCAAAGATGCAATGTTGAATAAACGCTCAACGACGGTACTGTGCTGGACCTAGGCTAGACCGGACTAGACACGCGAGCCTAGAACACTAATGAGGTCACGACGTAGCACAACTAGCATCAATGAAGGATACTAAGTAGCTCTTGACAGCAAGATATAAGTGAAGATCACAACGGCAGTGAAGATAATGATGAAAAACAACTGCCAAGCAGGATATACAACAACTCTCTCTCCAACTTTCCTCTTGAAAAGTTTGAGACAATTTTCTGATAAATTCTTTCAAAGAATGCTACTAACTCAAGTTTTCCAATGCAAAAATAATCACTCAATTCCGAGTTGATATGAGGAGTCAAAGAATTCTAAAACGAAAAATTGGAACAAGTTGTGTTCACGAACTTCGGAGGGCAAAAAGATCTATTTAGAAGCCGATTTTGAGGTGTGAAATATTGAACTAGCATCTGCAACTATTTAGATGCGGCTCGTCGCTATCTTCAATTTGAGTACTCACGGAGCCAAAACTGACTTCGTATGAGGAAGATACACCTGTTTTACTGAACAGTGCGCAAAACAGATTCCAATCCGAATTCAGGTACGAGATTGATTCTAGATAGATCCATTTTTTTTCCTCTCTTTTTTTTTCTCATGCCCTTTTTTTTCTTTTCCTTCTCTCTCTTTTTCTTTTTTTTCTTTCCTTTTTTCTCTTTTTTTCTCTCTCTTTTTTTTCTCCCTCTTTCCAAGACAAACTAGATAAGATGCAGATTGGATTAGGCGAAGATGTGAATGACCTCAACTATGATTATGACAATAAACAGTGCGTAGCACGTGGTGGAAATTAATAGATGGGATGGTGGACGGCGGAAGGGATAATGATGCAGCGGCGGCGTGACTAATGTGAACAGAACTCGAAACTCTAAAGGACTAGACACTAAGACCAGCAACTGACACGACGATGCAACCGATAATTCAACTATGCAAACAATGAATAGAAAATTGCAAAGGCTCAGACTGGCTTGGATAAAGGATGAACAGATCTAACTTTTTTTTGTGGCTTTTTCTTGGACAATAGGTAAGAAAAAAATCTAATCTAGGAAAAACTGAAAATTCTCACCGAGCAACCTGAAAACTGATACCACTTCATAGAGGCGAGGGTCCCGATCTTTCGATGAGATGATAACTATCGATTTGGTGGAGACGACTTTGACGATCTGACTACAAACGTGCACGACGTTGCACCTTAGCAATCGCTAAACCAATCTCCTGAGGTTACTGACGATGCCGGAAGCACGGTCAGCCTGACCATGAAGGTTTATTCCTGCAAGCAATCGAAGAACGAGCAAGAATATGATAAAGCAATCTGAATATTGCAAATATATATGAGGTATTGATAATGGTGGGGATCTATAAGCGGTCTTGGTCTGGTCGTTGGACACAAACGAAGTACACGAAGTTGCAATGGCTAACTTTTAACTAAACAAATCCCCAGGAAAAGCTACTAGATGGATCTACTTATATAGGAGCAAGGGGTGGCGGCCAAGGAGGTGGGAGACGTCCCAAGGCAGCCTAAAACTAAATCTAGGTCGTACAAGGCCAATGGGCCCAAGTGGAGGTGATGTAACACCTTTGGACTTGTAGTTTGACTCGGATTCTTCTGCAGCATCAGATTGTTTCGTCCAAAACTCAACGCTCCGGACGAATTTGAAGGTGATTCCAATTGGGTTGGAAAGTGCACCAAATCTAGTTTCCAATAAAAAAAGAATCACCCAATTCGGAGTCAGTATGAAAAACTTGTGTGCGTTTTGAGTCAGGTATGTCTGTGTAGTCCGAATCTGAATCCAGAACGTGATAGACTTGGACTCTATCTTCTGTTGGCCAAAAGTGACGTGAGAGAACTTTTTGGACAGCAAATAAACATCTCTTTCTTCCTTATCTTCATATGTGGATTGTACAAATGTCCCATACACCTGCAATTAGACAAAACACAAAAGTGTGTGAAGTATTTTTGTTCTGGATAACATAAATAGATTATTGAATAGTTTGCACTAGAAATCACCTGACAAATATGCATGTATGCAATATTTTTGGTCGTATCCAAGGTATTCATGTCCTCATGGGCTCTAATACCACTTAATAGAGGCGAGGGTCCCGATCTTTCGATGAGATGATAACTATCGATTTGGTAGAGACGACTTTGACGATCCGACTACAAACGTGCACGACGTTGCACCTTAGCAATCGCTAAACCAATCTCCTGAGGTTACTGACGATGCCGGAAGCACGGTCAGCCTGACCACGAAGGTCTATTCCTGCAAGCAATCGAAGAACGAGCAAGAATATGATAAAGCAATCTGAATATTGCAAATATATATGAGGTATTGATAATGGTGGGGATCCGTAAGCGGTCTTGGTCTGGTCGTTGGACACAAACGAAGTACACAAAGTTGCAATGGCTATCTTTTAACTAAACAAATCCCCAGGAAAAGCTACTAGATGGATCTACTTATATAGGAGCAAGGGATGGCGGCCAAGGAGGTGGGAGGACGTCCCAAGGCAGCCTAAAACTAAATCTAGGTCGCACAAGGCCAATGGGCCCAAGTGGAGGTGATGTAACACCTTTGGACTTGTAGTTTGACTCGGATTTTGCTGCAGCATCACATTGTTTCGTCCAAAACTCAACGCTCCGGACGAATTTGAAGGTGATTCCAATTGGGTTGGAAAGTGCACCAAATCTAGTTTCCAACAAAAAAAAGAATCACCCAATTCGGAGTCAGTATGAAAAACTTGTGTGCGTTTTGAGTCAGGTATGTCTGTGCAGTCCGAATCTGAATCCAGAACGTGAGAGACTTGGACTCTATCTTCTCTTGGGCCAAAAGTGACGTGAGAGAACTTTTTGGACAGCAAATAAACATCTCTTTCTTCCTTATCTTCATATGTGGATTGTACAAATGTCCCATACACCTGCAATTAGACAAAACACAAAAGTGTGTGAAGTATTTTTGTTCTGGATAACATAAATAGATTATTGAATAGTTTGCACTAGAAATCACCTGACAAATATGCATGTATGCAATATTTTTGGTCGTATCCAAGGTATTCATGTCCTCATGGGCTCTGATACCACTTAATAGAGGCGAGGGTCCCGATCTTTCGATGAGATGATAACTATCGATTTGGTGGAGACGACTTTGACGATCCGACTACAAACGTGCACGACGTTGCACCTTAGCAATCGCTAAACCAATCTCCTGAGGTTACTGACGATGCCGGAAGCACGGTCAGCCTGACCACGAAGGTCTATTCCTGCAAGCAATCGAAGAACGAGCAAGAATATGATAAAGCAATCTGAATATTGCAAATATATATGAGGTATTGATAATGGTGGGGATCCGTAAGCGGTCTTGGTCTGGTCGTTGGACACAAACGAAGTACACGAAGTTGCAATGGCTAACTTTTAACTAAACAAATCCCCAGGAAAAGCTACTAGATGGATCTACTTATATAGAAGAAGGGGTGGCGGCCAAGGAGGTGGGAGGACGTCCCAAGGTAGCCTAAAACTAAATCTAGGTCGTACAAGGCCAATGGGCCCAAGTGGAGGTGATGTAACACCTTTGGACTTGTAGTTTGACTCGGATTCTGCTGCAGCATCAGATTGTTTCGTCCACAACTCAACGCTCCGGACGAATTTGAAGGTGATTCCAATTGGGTTGGAAAGTGCACCAAATCTAGTTTCCAACAAAAAAAGAATCACCCAATTCGGAGTCTGTATGAAAAACTTGTGTGCGTTTTGAGTCAGGTATGTCTGTGCAGTCCGAATCTGAATCCAGAACGTGAGAGACTTGGACTCTATCTTCTCTTGGGCCAAAAGTGACGTGAGAGAACTTTTTGGACAGCAAATAGACATCTCTTTCTTCCTTATCTTCATATGTGGATTGTACAAATGTCCCATACACCTGCAATTAGACAAAACACAAAAGTGTGTGAAGTATTTTTGTTCTGGATAACATAAATAGATTATTGAATAGTTTGCACTAGAAATCACATGACAAATATGCATGAATGCAATATTTTTGGTCGTATCCAAGGTATTCATGTCCTCATGGGCTCTGATACCACTTAATAGAGGCGAGGGTCCCGATCTTTCGATGAGATGATAACTATCGATTTGGTGGAGACGACTTTGACGATCCGACTACAAACGTGCGCAACGTTGCACCTTAGCAATCGCTAAACCAATCTCCTGAGGTTACTGACGATGCCGGAAGCACGGTCAGCCTAACCACGAAGGTCTATTCCTGCAAGCAATCAAAGAACGAGCAAGAATATGATAAAGCAATCTGAATATTGCAAATATATATGAGGTATTGATAATGGTGGGGATCCGTAAGCGGTCTTGGTCTGGTCGTTGGACACAAACGAAGTACACGAAGTTGCAATGGCTAACTTTAACTAACAAATCCCCAGGAAAAGCTACTAGATGGATCTACTTATATAGGAGCAAGGGGTGGCGGCCAAGGAGGTGGGAGGACGTCCCAAGGCAGCCTAAAACTAAATCTAGGTCGTACAAGGCCAATGGGCCCAAGTGGAGGTGATGTAACACCTTTGGACTTGTAGTTTGACTCGGATTCTGCTGCAGCATCAGATTGTTTCGTCCACAACTCAACGCTCCGGACGAATTTGAAGGTGATTCCAATTGGGTTGGAGTGCACCAAATCTAGTTTCCAACAAAAAAAGAATCACCCAATTCGGAGTCCGTATGAAAAACTGGTGTGCGTTTTGAGTCAGGTATGTCTGTGCAGTCCGAATCTGAATCCAGAACGTGAGAGACTTGGACTCAATCTTCTCTTGGGCCAAAAGTGACGTGAGAGAACTTTTTGGACAGCAAATAAACATCTCTTTCTTCCTTATCTTCATATGTGGATTGTACAAATGTCCCATACACCTGCAATTAGACAAAACACAAAAGTGCGTGAAGTATTTTTGTTCTGGATAACATAAATAGATTATTGAATAGTTTGCACTAGAAATCACCTGACAAATATGCATGAATGCAATATTTTTGGTCGTATCCAAGGTATTCATGTCCTCATGGGCTCTGATACCACTTAATAGAGGCGAGGGTCCCGATCTTTCGATGAGATGATAACTATCGATTTGGTGGAGACGACTTTGACGATCCGACTACAAACGTGCACGACGTTGCACCTTAGCAATCGCTAAACCAATCTCCTGAGGTTACTGACGATGCCGGAAGCACGGTCAGCCTAACCACGAAGGTCTATTCCTGCAAGCAATCGAAGAACGAGCAAGAATATGATAAAGCAATCTGAATATTGCAAATATATATGAGGTATTGATAATGGTGGGGATCCGTAAGCGGTCTTGGTCTGGTCGTTGGACACAAACGAAGTACACGAAGTTGCAATGGCTAACTTTTAACTAAACAAATCCCAGGAAAAGCTACTAGATGGATCTACTTATATAGGAGCAAGGGGTGGCGGCCAAGGAGGTGGGAGGACGTCCCAAGGCAGCCTAAAACTAAATCTAGGTCGTACAAGGCCAATGGGCCCAAGTGGAGGTGATGTAACACCTTTGGACTTGTAGTTTGACTCGGATTCTGCTGCAGCATCAGATTGTTTCGTCCACAACTCAACGCTCCGGACGAATTTGAAGGTGATTCCAATTGGGTTGGAGTGCACCAAATCTAGTTTCCAACAAAAAAAGAATCACCCAATTCGGAGTCCGTATGAAAAACTTGTGTGCGTTTTGAGTCAGGTATGTCTGTGCAGTCCGAATCTGAATCCAGAACGTGAGAGACTTGGACTCTATCTTCTCTTGGGCCAAAAGTGACGTGAGAGAACTTTTTGGACAGCAAATAAACATCTCTTTCTTCCTTATCTTCATATGTGGATTGTACAAATGTCCCATACACCTGCAATTAGACAAAACACAAAAGTGTGTGAAGTATTTTTGTTCTGGATAACATAAATAGATTATTGAATAGTTTGCACTAGAAATCACCTAACAAATATGCATGTATGCAATATTTTTGGTCGTATCCAAGGTATTCATGTCCTCATCACCTCGCGAGGTTGTTCATCCTCTGTACTTGTTCATCCTCGGCCCCTCGTGAGGCCAATCTACCACAAAGCAGGATTAGGGTTTTACACCGCAAGGTAGCCCGAACCTGGGTAAACTTTCGTGTCCATCTTCTTCCCCACTCTCATGAATCTGGCTAGGCTAGGTCGCGGGGCGACGAGCTTTAGATTCGAGAGGTTGAGATATTCATACACACCCTAAGTTTGAACCTTCTTGGGTCTACGGAGCCCTGAATCCGACATTTGGCGCGCCAGGTAGGGGTGTGTCGAAGTCGGTTCCTTTGTCAACCATGCTTCACCCTCGCCTCGCGGCCCCCATGGTGGGTGCAGCCCTGCTGGCATGGCCGCCTGAGGTATCCGAGAGCGCCGCGGGTTGCCTGGCTTTCACCTCCGATCTGTGACGAGTGCAATAGCCCAGAAAGTTCGGGCATGCGTTTCCACCGTGATACGACGGTGAAGTGGGCCCCGAAGGGTTCCTCCGGTTATAAACGTAGGCCATTGAGGCGGCGGGCGGTGACGACAAGGCCATGGCAAACTGGTCCCCCCTCACCCTCACGGAGGCTCCTCGGTCCTAGCTCCGCGGCCTCCCGTGCGCCTTGATCTCCTCTTGGGAGGAAATCTGCGACCAGTTCATCACATGCTTCGCGGCTCCAGCACCCCACGTGATCGCATGCATCATCGGCGGATCATAGGCGCCTGCATCTAGCCGCCACATCAAGCAGCTTCTCCGTCAGCAAGGTACCGCCCGTCCACAACGCGGGGCAGCTCAGGGCCGCACCAGGCCCAAGACCGCCATCACCTTAGATTCTAGAGATCACCCAATGGCCATGACCGCGGCGGGTGCCCTCCCCATGTTGTGTACTCCCACCATCAGCAACGTCACGGTTACCAAGACCCTCATCGACGGAGGCGCTGGCCTGAACGTCATCTCGGTGGAGACCTTCGATTTGCTTCAAGTGACGTAAGATCAGCTACACCCCACCTGGCTTTTCTCGGCGGTGGTCAAGGGCTCGGCCACTCCCCTAGGGCAGATACGCCTCCCTGTCACCTTTGGCACACATGAAAACTACCACAAAAAGCTCATTGACTTCGACATCGCCCGCATCAACCTCCCATACAACGCCATACTGGGGTATCCGGCCCTCATCAAGTTCATGGTGGCTACCCATCCGGCCTACAACATCGCCAAGATGTCGTGCAGCAGCGACATCATCACGGTGGTCAGAGATGCAAAGGATGCGGTCTGGGCCCTCAAGCTTGTGTACAGGGCTGCGGCCGCTTCGTGTCCTACCGCCGCGGATGCCATGGTGGCTCAGGAGGCTGCGCCCATGAAGAAGAAGCAGTTGTTCTCTTAGGACCGGGCCGAGATGAAGCAGGTGCCTGTCGACACCAGGGGCTCGGTCCCCACCTTCATCATTGGTGCAGGCCTTCCTTCGGACCATGAGGAGGCGTTGGTTACCTTCCTGGGGGCCAACAAAGATGTATTTGCATGGGAAGCATCAGACTTGGTTGGTATTCGGACGGAGGTAACTGAGCATCACCTGATGGTGTGTCCTGGTGCGCACCCGGTGAAGAAAAAAGCATGGCGCTAGGCACAAGAGAAGCAGCCATTCATTGTTCAGGAGGTCGGCAAGCTCAAAGAGGCCGGCGTCATCTTGGAGGTACGGCACCTGGATTAGTTGGTGAATCCAGTGCTCGCCCCCAAGGAAGGTAGGAAGGAGCGCATGTGAGTTGACTTCACCAGCCTCAATAAGGCCTGGCCTCAGGATCCTTTCCCACTCCCACGTATCGACCAGATTGTGGACTCCGAAAGTATGAAACAATTGCTTGGCTTGTCATCGGGGTTGTGCATGATTTAAATATTTTGTGTGATGAAGACAGAGCATAGCCAGACTATATGACTTTGTAGGGATAGCTTTCTTTGGCCATGTTATTTTGAGAAGACATGATTGCTTTGTTAGTATGCTTGAAGTATTATTATTTCTATGTCAATATTAAACATTTTTCTTGAATCTTTCGGATCTGAACATTCATGCCACAATAAAGAAAATTACGTCGATAAATATGATAGGTCGCATTCCACATCAAAAATTCCGTTTTTATCATTTACCTACTCGAGGACGAGCAGGAATTAAGCATTGGGATGCTTGATACGTCTCCAACGTATCTATAATATTTTATTGTTCCATGCTATTATATTATCTGTTTTGGATGTTTAATAGGCATTAATATGCTATTTTATATTATTTTTTGGACTAACCTATTAACCAAGGGCCCAGTGCCTGTTTCTGATTTTTTTTGCCTATTTTGGAGTTTTCCAGAAAAGGAATACCAAACGGAGTCCAACCGAAATGAAACCTTTGCAATGATCTTTCTTGGACCGAAAGCAAACTAGAAGACTTGGAGATGAAGTCAGAGACGCAACAAGGAAGCCACGAGGCAAGAGGGCCCACCCAGGGGGTAGGGCGCGCCCCCACCCTCGTGGGCCCCTCATAGCTCCCCTAACCTAGTTTCTTCACCTATATATACTCTTATACCCTGAAAACATCGAGGGGAGCCACGAAACCACTTTTCCACCGCCGCAATGTTCTGTACCCATGAGATCCCATCTAGGGACCTTTTCCGACGTCCTGCCGGAGGGGGGTTCGATCACGGAGGGCTTTTACACCAACACCATTACCTCTCCAATGAAGCGTGAGTAGTTTACCACAGACCTTTGGGTCCATAGTTATTAGCTAGATGTCTTCTTGTCTCTCTTTGATTCTCAATACCATGTTCTCCGTGATGTTCTTGGAGATCTATTCGATATAATACTATTTTGTGGTGTGTTTGCCGAGATCCGATGAATAGTGGATTTATGATCAAGATTATCCATGAATATTATTTGGTTCTTCTCTGAATTCTTATATGCATGATTTGTTATCTTTGCAAGCACTGGTACGCGTTGGTGCTATACAAACGGTTTTTAACCCCTTTCCGTGCCAGCATTCGGAACCGTCACCTAGTGAGTGTGGTCGATAGGGGAGTCCTTCCCACACGACCCAGAAACCATCGAGGATATGCCCTCCTGGCACACACGCTCGGCAAAATGAGGTCGTGTGCGACCGGAGAGCGAGCAAATACAGTTATACATACAGTAGTGCTAAAAAAAATACAATTATACAGGCAAAATCGTTTCTGGTCATAAGTACATCTGACACAGTCAGTCCCCACTAAATGTTTTCATTCGTATAAACATCCGACACAGTCGTTGCAAGGAAAACATTTCCGTTCGTAGGTACATCACACACAATTTTCCTCGTTAAATCGTTTCTGATAGTGTTCCCATCGCACACAATATTACTAATTTTATCATTTGCGTTATTGAATGCATGACACACGGTGGGTAGAAGAAACTATGTGGCAAAGGCTATCCATCACACACAACTTTTATGCGGTAAACGTTTGCGCAAGGTGGCCTAACGCAAACAGTTTTGAAGAGAATGTCGTGTGTGATTGTTCATCAATCCAACACGGTTTATTCCTAGAAACTGTGTGCGTTGCCTTAGGTCATCGCCCACGGTATTTTCTCAATAATCGTTTGCAATAACAAAAACCAATTAGCAAGCTAATTCGCCATTAGCAGGCTAATTGCCCTATTATTAATAATCCATTTATTAATCTAATTGACATTCATATTAAACACATAATATATTTCATTCCCATATTAAGGAAGTAGGATTTCATAATTGAAATACATCAGAGTACAACATGATATAGCTTCAGCACTCAGCTACCCCATTACACAACGGCACCAGCACCAAGTTTCACATGCAACATCTAGAATCTTTCAAAATTAGCATCATAGACGGTACATAGACAGATGCATCTCATCGGGAAAACTGCTGAAGCGGAAGGAGAATATTGAGCCTTCATTGATGTTGAAGGTCTTTGCAACTTTAGGCAAGTGTCTGTGGATAATTGACCGTCCATCCTTCATCCTCTTCAGGAACACTTCAATATTGAAACGTGGGTGTTGTAGGAATACCTTCCTCGCCTCCTGATCATACAGGTGGTTCGAGAGATAATCATTAGTGAACTGTTTTGGAAAGGCCTGAAAACAAGGATGTGCATAAATATCTTCTCTATACTAGAAATGGGGCAAAGGAATAAAAAAGACAAGGTATAATAATTAGTACCATCCTGTAGTGAATTGATGTCTTCTTCATTGTGCAGATAAAGATCTTGTTGTTTTTTGTCGCTAATTTCTTTATCCTAACAATCTTTCTGAGTTTCTTGACTTGACTGATATTCATGGACAACTCATTTCCCCATATGCAAAAAGGGTCGAACAGTGAGTCAAAACCTCTGACAGCAGGACCTACATGTTCAAGACCAAATTGTTTAAAACCTAAGTATTAGAATGGTTCCCGCAATTGCACAATAATGTGCTATTAGACAAAGGACCATGCATGTGCAAACCTCGATTGTAAACCTCAGTGCTTCCCATTTCTTCCTTGCAACACATACAAGGTAGTTAGTGATCAGGTTAAGTGAGGGTCTGCATGCTATCAATAAAATATGTTAATGAAAAATAAGCACATTGCAGATTCAATAGATTAATTCAAGCCACATGGAAAACCCATTTATCCAAACCAAGCATCATTAAGAACTAGGAAATATAGCAATTGTATATGTTTCCCATGTATTAAGTGCAGCCGAATTCGATTATTCCTCACATGCACAACAATACAAAATTCTACCCACGACTATTGGACATTGCATTGCAGAATTGAACCAAGCAGTTAACTGAACACCACAACAAAAGAACCAAACATTAAATGAGCACCACATTGCACAATATAACATACTCCTAATAGAAGATTAGACAGTTAACCAAACCAAGCATGCTTAACAACTTGGAAATATAGCAGTTGTATTTGTTTCTCATGTATTTAGTATAGCCAAATTCAATTTATTTCTCACATGGTATACAATAACAGAATGCACCCACAACAATTGAACATCGCACTGCAGAATGGAACCAAATAGTTAACTGAACACCACAACAAACGAACAACACGTTAACTGAGCACCACATTGCACAATGTATAACATACTAGAAGATCAAACAGTTAACCAAACCAAGCATGCTTGACAACTTGGAAATATAGCAATTGGATTTCTTTCTCATGTATTTTGTAAATTTCGATTTATTTCTCACATGGAAGACAATTCAAAATTGCACCCTGAAGAGTTGAACATCACATTTGCATCAGTTAACTGAACATGACAACTAATTAATCAAACAGTTAGTAAGTGAGCACCACATTGCACGACATATAGAACATATACACTAAAGCAACAGATTGCATGGTAAAAGTAGATAGCACAATTCACTAGAATTTGTGAAGGAAAGGCAGAAGCAGCACATGCAACAGGTAAACCAAGCATGCTTAACCGGCATAGCTAGCAAATGGCAAGGTGCTCCTCCAAGATCTGGGGGTTGGCACGAATGGTAGCCATCGCGACCTCATCCACGCGTGCGGTCGCGATTCGCTTCTCCGCTGCCAAATGCTCCTTGAGATCATGGCTATATTGCGTGCACTATGGCTTAGGGTGGCGCTTATTTGGTGGAGGGGTCGATGATTTGGGTGGAAGGTGTCGCGCTCGCGCCGGTGGATGGGGCATGTGGGATGTGGAAGGAGGAGGAGGATACGGGTCGGGTATGGATTACTTGCCTGGATAGGCGAGGCCGAGCAGCGTGAAGGAGGGTCTCCAGCGAGGGGGCGGTGTTGCAAGCAAGGAGTGAAGGGTTCAACTTGGAAAGGAAGGCAGAAAGAGGGTAAATGTGGCTTTTGGTAAGGGGGAGTGGGCGGGGAGGTAGATATTTCGATGGAAGCCAAAAATTTGGAAGCGCTTCAGCGAAAAAACTGGCGCACAAAGTGTCATCAAACATGGTCCCTTATTCAGAATTATGTACAATATGTGAACATCACAAACGATTCAGATAGCTTAACCCGTGTGAGATGAGTTTGAACGTCAAAATTTTTAGTTACAGTGCTCATCCACGTCATTGCAAAATTCGGGTACACAAAGGAGACTACAACACACCCACACTTCTTAATCGAGCAAGTTCATCAATTAAACAGAGCTAGCTGGCCTAAACATTACTCTAACAAATTAAAGACCAACGCTCTTAAGTAAACAAAACAAATAGTACTACTACGGCTGGTGCTCGCCGATCTCCGCCGCCTCCTCCATGTCCAGCTCGCGCCCGATGGTCGACTCGGGAAGGAGCTCCATGGCATCCATCACACCATACTCGGCAAGCATCTCACCATCCGCGTCCGCCGTCTCTTTGGAAAAGGCCTCCACGAGCTGGGCATGGGCGGCCGCCATCTGGGCTTTGGCGGGATCCATCATGGCAAGGTATGTCGCGCAGGAACGGACGGCTGCTCCAATGCTCTAGGCGATTGCCAACTCTGCAGTCGTGGGTTGCCGACCGTTGTCGGAAAAGCTTCTTTCGATTTGTGTGGTGACCGCCACGAGCTGGGCGTGGGCGTCCATGGCATGGTCCTGGGTGACCTCCATTAGGGCTAAGGCCACCGCTACGAAATAGACAGCTATTGTGCCGCTCTCGCTAGTTGCTATCCCCAAGGCAGATGTTGCTGCCACCGCCTGAGAAGCAACAGCGGCCATTTGGGTTGCCTTGGCCGCCCGGTCACAGATTCTGGTCGCCCTCATGAAGCTTGTTAGCATGCGCATGGAGGCTGCAGCCACGCTCTCGCCGGAGTGGGCCATCGAAGTTGCCCTCGGGACGCAGGTCCATGTCCCCATCTTTCCTCGACGACGATTGAACAATGAAATGATATTTGGGGAGCGAGCTAGTGCCCTTGACACGCTGGCTGTGGACTGTAGCCGAGGAACCTTCTCGCGTAAGCCATAAGCGTACTATACACCGACGGTGCTCCAGGATATTTTGTACTGCATCTCACACGGTTGGTGATAATAAACTGTGTGGGATCTACTTGATTATTCATCTTGATTTGAATTACATAATGGGGTCACAACTGCAAACGATGGTGTTTGAATTGCTAGAACTTCTATCTGTAGTGAACATGCAACTATAGGTGTGTCGTCAAAAAATTTCGAATTATTCAGGGTTTGTTTGGACATTTTTATACGGTAACTTGGTTTTCTAGGCATTTCAGGTGAACAATTCAAAATTAAACCACATGCACATGCTCCGGTGCACCAAAATGGGTTGTAAAATGATATATGTGTCCATGGGTTGATGCTTACATCCCATTCAAGAAATGGGGATGAATTTCAAACACCACGGCACCGTGGCTCTCCGAAAACGTTGAGGTGCTTGCTTTTGTAATTCTAGTAAATTCAAAACTCGTCTGAAATTCATGAACCTTGGCATGCTATCATGGAACGACATCAAGATGCGGGGGTAAAAAAATATTGTCCCATTTGGGCCAGGTTATGGTATAAGCTTCTCGGAAACGAGAGCTTCTCTCACAACAAGCATGATGGTTTCGGTAGGGAACGTGCCACATTGGGGGACGAAACGATATTTGTTGCATCTTCTTACTTTCAAAAAATTTCTCATGTCAACATAGAACAACATGAGTGTTTGCTATATTTTGGGATATTTCGGGGCTCGCATGGACATTTTTATACATTAACTGAGTTTTCTATGCATTCATGTGCATAATTCAAATTTGAACTACATGCACATGCTCTAGTGCATATAAACGGGTTGAAAAATCAAATGTGTGTCCTTGGTTGCAACCTTAGGTCCCATGCAAGAAATGGGAATGAATGTCAAACACCTTTGCCACCGTCGCTCGGCCGCTAACATTAAGATACATGGTTTTAAAATTCTGGTAAATCAAAAACTCGTCTGAAATTCATGAAACTTGACATTCTATCATGGAACGGCAGCAACATGCAGTGGTAAAAATATTATCCCATTTGGGGCAGGTTGGGGTAAAAGCTTCTCACAAATCAGAGCTTCTCGCAACAAGCCTCATGGTTACGGTAGGGAACGTTTCACCTTTCTGTATGAAATGATATCCGTTGCCTCTTCTTGATTTCAATTTTGGCTCTAGTGTGAACATAGAACAACAGGAGTGTTGTGTTAAAATTTTGAATTTTTCTGGGTTCGTTTGGACGATTTTATGCATTAATTGACCTTTCAATGCATTTATGTGCATAATTCAAATTTGAACTACATGCACATGCTCTAATGCTTATAAATTTGTTGAAAATTCAAATTTGTCTCCTTAGTTGCATGCTTAGGTCCCATGCAAGAAATGGAAATGAATGTCAAACACCATGCCACCCTCACTCGGCCACACACATTGAGATACCTGATTTTTAAATTCTAGTAAATCCAAAACTCGTCTGTAATTCATGAAACATGGCATGCTATCATGGAGCGGCATCAACATGCCATCGTAAAAAATTTGTCCCATTTGGGGAAGGTTTGTGTATAAGCTTCTCACAAACCAGAGGTTCTAACAACAAGCCTGATGGTTTCGGTAGGGAACGTTTCACCTTTCTGGACGAAACGATAGTCGTTGCCTCTTTTTGATTTCAATTTTTTCTCTAGTGTCAACATAGAACAACATGCGTGTTGTGTTAAATTTTGGAATTTTTGTGGTTCGTTAGCACATTTCTTATGCATTAATTGAGTTTTCAATGCATTTATGTGCATAATTAAAATTTGAACTACATTCACATGCTCTAATGCATATAAATTTGTTGAAAATTCAAATATGTGCCTTGGTTGCATGCTTAGGTCCGATGCAAGAAATGCGAATGAATGTCAAACACCCTGCAACCGTCACTCGTCTACAAACATTGAGATACCTGGTTTTTAAATTATAATAAATCCAAAACTCGTAAGAAATTAATGAAACCTGGTATGCTATCATGGAATGGCACCCGACATGCCATGGTAAATTTTTTGTCCCATTTGGGGCAGGTTTGTGTATAAGCTTCTCACAAACCAGAGCTTCTCACAACAAGCTTGATGGCTTCGGTCGGGAACATGCCACCTTTGGGGACGAAACGATACCCGTTGCCTGTTATTGCTTTCAAAAAAATTCTAGTGTCAACATAGAACAATAGGAGTGTTGTGTTCAATTTTGAAAATTTTCGGGGTTCGTTCGAACATTTTTATATATTAACTGGGTTTTCTAGGCATTTTATGTGCATAATTCAAATTTGAACTACATGCAAATGCTCCAGTGCATATAAATTGGTTGAAAAATCAAATGTGTGTCCTTGGGTGCATGCTTAGGTCCCATGCAAGAAATGGGAATGAATTTCAAACACCAGGGCACTATTGACTGCCGGTAAAACATTGAGATACTTTGTTTTTATATTCTAGTAAATCCAAAACTCATCTGAAATTCATGAAACTTGGCATGCTATCATGGAATGGCACCCGACATGTTGTGGCAATTTTCATGTCCATTTTGAGAGAAGGCGCACTCGAATAATAGTCAAGAGAGGCATTTTGAAACAACTAGCTGCCACTCTAACATCGCAAACGTTTTAGATAGAACACCCATATGTACACTGATAGCTTCCCCAGTAAGCTAATGGAAAATGTGTCCAGCAGGATTTGTGCAGCTCTTCATCGCAAAAGTTTTAGATAGAACACCTGTATGCAAAGTGAGAGCTGTGTTCTTCCGCAGTAAGCCAAGGGAAAATTCTCTACGCAAGAATTGTGCATCTCTTCAATGCAAACGGTTCAGATTGAATAAGGTATGCAAAGCGAGACTTCGGCGCTTAGACAAGAGAAAATTTGGCAAGCAGGATTTTTACCTCCCTTCAATGCAAATGGTTTTTTTGGATGACCCGTGTGCAACCACGTACAAACAATTTGGTAAGATTTGCATCTGTCATATTGGGTATATTGCCATTTGTCAAACTAGACAGATTGGCATTTGTTGATGTAGTAACATTGCCATTTGTAAATCCTTGTAACACTGCGATTTGTCAAAATATGCAGCTAAAAATCACTAACACTATCTAATGTTTGCAACTAAAATTCAGTAATTAAGCATAAATTTCATTCATAGATTAATCAGTCGTACTTAATTTATACAAATAGTTCAACTTTACAGCTGAACCGACCAAACTTTTCCCCAATTGTTGCCAACGGTGTACTGAAATAGCTAGTTCAACTATATATATTAGGTAATTTTAAGTACGTTGTACAGTTCCACCACATCTATAGTCAGATGAACTGAACAAAATAGCCGCTAAATACTACAGAGGGGCTTTGTACTACTTCCGGTAGCATCTCCTATGCCGAGCACGCTCAGTAAGAGGAAGAGAAGGAGGAGCCTACTGACAAGCTGGAAAACTGCAATACGGTGCTTGCCGGTGTTGCACCTTCAGCGACACTCACCTTGAACGCCCTTTGCCGCTCCAGATGACCCCTCTCAAAGTGGTCGGACTACTCATAGATCTCATGATTCCTCGCCTCTGCGTCCGCCTATGCTGCTGCCACGGTGGCGGTAAGGCTCTTTGCATGCTCGACGAGGAGGTCCTCCTCCTCCCGCAGGAACTCAATGTAGCGCGCAAGGTCGCTACCGCACGTGCGGGACTCCACATCCGCCTCCCTCCTATGGGCGGCGGTGGCGGAGCGGGTGATGATCCGGGCGGTCGACAGTGGGCTAGCGGCCACGGCGGACGACGATGAGGTGGCGGCCACGACCACCACCTCCCGCCTTCTGGCCGTGGTGGCAGAGCGGGTGATGGCTACGGTGGCCGGCAGTGGTGTGGCGGCCATGACGGCCACCTCCCGCCTTCGGGCCGCGGCGGCGGAGCGGGCGATGGCCCTGGCTTTCGACGGAGCTATGGCGGCAATGGCGGTCGGCAACAGCTGCCGACGGGCACCAGCGGCCGAGCGTGTGGTGTGTGTTCCGTGCACACTCAACTGGGACGCCGCGCGCACTACACTACACCGGGGATTGCGCCGCCGCCACGATGTAGCCTTCCAGCTGGAGTTGTGCTCTAATGATGGTGGAGTGGCTGAGTGACGACGACGGTCCAGTGCCATTGCTGATTTTGGGAGAAGCAGATGAGATAAGCTACAGGGAGGGAGGGGAAATGCGACACAGGACTCGTCGGCCATGAGGGTTTATATAGTAGGCTGGTAAGCATTGGGATTTTGGGGGATTTCACCAAGTCGGGTGGGAAGCTTGCACAGAACCTGCGAGGTTGCGTGGGAATAGGCTCAGCACCGTCTGGCCAAAAGAACACCCCCGCGCGCTGCTCAAGCTTGCGCTCGAACCATCTGCGGCAGCAGGGTGACAAGACGTGCGAGAGAAGGACGAAAGGACACGTACACATACGTTTAGTAAAAAAACGTTTGTGATTTAGTTAACTACTATATGTCCTTTTTGGTTTATAAGTAGGATTTAATTAATAAAATACGAATGCATGTCACTAATGATTATATCGTTGGATTCGTATTTGAACATAGTTTCCAGTTATATAATTTTTGTAACATGCATTATCATTTTGTTGGTTAAATTTGAGGTTATATACCAGCAAGTGTTTGCCCAAAACACACATGGCGTTGGCCTCTGCTCGCGTCCCTCGGCAAGCTCTACTGGCCGTTAGGCGCCGCAGCAAGCTGTGCTCGTTGTTAGGCACCGCGGCGCGCTGTACTCGCGTCTGTCGGTGCGCTCGGGTAGTGGATAGCTTTTCCTTGTGTGTTCAACTTCTATATGCATATATATGGTTGCTCGCCATTGAGGCGACCGCGGAGCGCTCTGCTCGTGCCCCTCCGTGTGTGCTCTGCCAGCAGTTGGGCATGCGCACGAACACGTCAGGGCCCCATATGCATGAGGTTGCGACGCGCGTGTTGCCACGCGATGCAGTTATGTGCGGCATGATGGAGTTACACGCTGCGAATTAGAACTTCCATCAGGGTGTGCCAATCGATATTCCAGGCCGTCCGGCTTCCCCTTTATTTCCCGTGGCCATTATAACCTTAGTCTCTTCAACCTTTCGATCTTGCCCCACAACACAACAAGCACACCCATGACGACACATAGAGAGGAATATCTAGCGGCACTCAAATGGAGTTCGGTGAGCTTAAAGTGAAGACCCACTCGAGGGAGATGGATCTCTCGGTGGTGTACACCATCGACCCGGCCATGGTGGACGACTATATCAACACCGTTGAGCAGTTGCTTGCAAGAGACAAGTACAAGGTGGTCGGCATCGACCTCCAGTACACTGTCGGTCGTCCCAGCATAGATCAGAAGGTTGCCGTTGCCCAGTTGTGTGTGCTCCATCATGTCCTCATGTACCACTACTGCATGGCGAGAGAGCCTTGCGACTGTTTCAACAGGTTTGTCAGCAGCACTGACTACAAGTACGCCACAGTGGAAACCACTGATGATGTAAAAGCACCCAGTGTTACGGGCTTGGCCTGCCAGAACCTTGTCGAAATCCATGACCACTATAGGGTCTGGGCAGCACGAAGAAGGACTCCCTGGTCGAACTCACCTCGGCCATCATCGACCCCTACTACAAAAAGATGAAGCAGGATTCCTAGAGAAGAAGAGCCGTATCCTGGCACAGGGCCTGGAAGCGGCGACTGGATGAACCTCACCTCAGGTTCGCAGCCAAGAGCGTGTACACATGCTACGAGATGCACAGGTGGATCATTGACATGAGGAAGTGCCTCGTTACCCAAATCGACGAGCCTAGATCAAGCCACAAGCAGAGCAAGTGTCACAAGTAGTAGATGATGATAAGATGATCGTCTATGCTAGTTAATCATGCATGTAATATATAGTTTACTTTGGTGTGTGCAAGTATCATGTGTGTAGTAGCCACCTATGAAATTTTGCATGTAATGGTTTACTTTGGTGTGTGCAAATGCCATGGTTGTAGTAGCCACCTATGTAATTGGATGTTTAATTTGGTTATGCAACCATGTCCTTATAAGTGTGTGTATATATATGTGTTGTTGTTCTGTATGCAATCCCATCGCACAACACACACGTCATATTAGCAGCAACCGCTTGTGTTATTATCAGTCTTCACACACATTTCTGATTACAGACCTGTTTGCCGTGTATCACACACATCTTGTTATATTGAACCATTTATGTTCTCTTGTCTTAACACAAACAATTCATCCTAGTGAACCGCATGCTGTATATCGCACACACCTTGATCTGTCTGACAGTTTCTTTTGTGTTGCCTAATCACAAACAGTTCATCCGAGTGAACCATATGTTGTGTTCATCTGGCTGCCTGTTTCTTTTGTTATTCCTCATCGCAAACTGAACTGAACCGTCTACCCTGCATCGCACACGCAACTAAAATCTGGACTGTGTTTGATGCATCTGTCATCGCAAACGTTTTGCACATTTTTGACGGTTTTCTTACACCACCGTTTGCGACTATTGCATCGCACACAGTTTCTCGAAGGGTCTCTAATCGTAGTGTCGCGTTAGCAGCATCCTGCACTAGTGAAGTCTCTTCGAATTATCGGTTTAGTTTGGCCTACTAGATTGATCTTTATTGCCATGGGAGAAGTGCTTAGTTTTGGGTTCAATCTTATGGCGTCATTTCCCAGTGACAGTAGGGGCAGCAAGGCACATATTGTATTGTTGTCGTCGAGGATAAAAAGATGGGGTTTTCATCATATTGCTTGAGTCAATTCCTCTACATCATGTCATCTTGCTTAATGTGTTACTCCGTTCTTTATGAACTTAATACTCTAGATGTGTAACACCCCAGATGTAATGCATGAGTTTCATATGCCATTTCAATAAACTTTGTTGCATGCCATGAACATGTTGAGTGCCTTGCCATATTTTCTCTTCTTGCACCATTTTCATCATTTGGTCCCATGCCCATCATTGTCATATTGCATTTGTAGCTCTTGTTGTTATGCATTTTCCATGCTCATCATATGCCCTGTGGTATTCATATTGTAGTGCTTGCACCATGTTAGCTTATGCATATGATCTTGCATTATCACCTCCCACTTCCTTCTTCCTTTCTTTTTGCAAGTGGCATTATTTCCCTCCTCCATTAATGTTGATCTTTTACCTGGAAAGCTTAGACCATGCCAGTTACCTCTCTGTCAAATTTCATTCCATTTGGAGTTCATTTGGTTGGGCTCAAAAATGCCTCAAGTTTGAATATTATTCAAACTTGTTTTATTTTTCTACCTCTAAAAATGCCCAAGGCAATTTATTTAATTAGTGTATAATCCCAGGAGCTTGGGAATATTTTCGTCTCTTCCAAAATCCTCTTCTAGCCCCTTGCACTTTTCTCTTTGTTTTTCTGTTAAGGAAAATGAAAGAAAGAGAAAGAATAGCAGCAGCCTACCTGGGCTTCCCTCCAGGCCTCCCAGCATAGCAGCAGCCTCTAGGCGTGAAGCCCAGCCTAGCAACCCGGCCTCTGTTCCTCTTCTTCCTACTGTAGGTCAGCACATCCAGCATGTCCACATCGACGCCGCAGTCGATTTGACGGTCGTCCGGCGCCCTAGAGGCTTATAAGATACTCCCTCTGTCCCATAATGTAAGACCCTAGACCTAGACCACCTCATCCACTTCCACACCTCTCTTGCCCTCGCCGCCGCTCAGGTAAGCGCCACGCGCCTCGCCATTGCCCTGTCCACCATGAGTCCATGACCCGAGCGAGCAAGAGCTCGAGCTCGGAGTAGCCGTTCACGTCGTGCCTCCGACCTGCCTGTCCCCGTGGAGAGGACCGCCGACTGCCCTGTGTCCTTCTACCACAACACACGCGTCGCCACGACCCCTGGATCGACCTCCTCGACCCATCTTCTTCCTCTTCTTCACGGACAGCAAGTCCACTGGAGTTCCTCGCCTCCTCGCCGTCGATCTACTGCGTCCCCGGCCACATATTTTCTTCATAGGTATACTAGGTATGCCCACCTCCCTTCCTTTCTTCTCCAGTCCCTGTCCAGTCTCCTTAGACGTCACTAGGGTCAGGATCTCGTCGTGATCTCAATGCTCCGGCGAAGTATGAAGTTGTAGTGCAATTGTTGTCCTCTGCTTCCCACGCGCCCAAGGCCTTGGCAGTTGCAGTCGACACTCTAGCATCGCGCTTCCTCCACAGCCAGCCTGCGCCTCGCCGTGCCTTACTGCCATTGCTTGCTGCGACTTGCCGTGCCCCGGGTCAAGCACCAGCTCGAGTTCGAGCGCCCCGGCAATCTCGCGCCCTGTCGCCTTGTTCCACCCCTTGCACGCCCGCGCTACCGCTTTGCCTAGCAACGCAACCCCATGTTTGGCCGTGTTTCGGCATGGCCATGGTCGCAAGCTTCTGCAATTCATGCATGCCCACATGCGCATGCCGGCGCGCGTACCGCAGCTCTCAGTGCAAGCGTCTGGCTCGTCGTGCCCCGCTGTCGTGGCCGAGACGAGCTCTTACCTGAGCTTGTTCTTGAGCCCTTGCGCATGCCGTTGCTCCGCCGCTCGCGCAACCACACCCACGCAGGTTTCCGCATGCCCGTTGTTGTCCTGTAGCATCGATTCCCGCTGCATTGCTCGCTTGCATCGCCGGCGAGCATCACCGTGAACCATGGCTCCAAAAGCTCGACCTTTTGCAGTTAGTTCAAGTAACCTGGCATTGTCTTTTCTTTCACGAACAAAGGCACTGCCGAGTTGGCTAGCGCAGCTAGCATTCGCACAAGAGGTCTTGGGTTCGAATCCTGATGAGGACATCAATACAATTGTTACACCCACAGCCCCTGCTGCTATACATACTGGACCAATTACTAGAGCTCGTGCACGCCAACTAAATTACCAGGTACTTTCGTTTCTTGGTAATGATTCTAATGTTCATGAGAATATGATGCTGCCTAAATTGGATACATTTGTTTTGCTTACAAATGAAGGGCCTAGCTTGGAGAAGGATGAACATTGGAGCAAGAACAAGCATGGAGATGATGGCATGCGCAAGGGGAATAAGAACGGAGTTACAAGTGATGATTTCAGGACTTTGAAGCCACCATAATGGGTGCATGAAGCCTTGGACGAAATATACAAGATGCCACTTCATAAATTTCGTCCCGAGGCTATTTTAGGTGCTGCGTCACCTTATTATTGGGCCAGGCCCATGTAATTTCGAAATACATAAGTATAGGCTATTTTTAGAGTCCGTATGTGTGGGGAAACAAGAGATAGGGTTGATTTCGGACCCCTCCCCCAAGGGCCACGAAATTCCTCCCCTCTTCCTCCATATATACAGCCCTTAGGGCATCGTTTAGACTTTGGGTTTTGTTTAGATTAAAAGTTCGCCATAGCTGCAACTTCGCGTACTTCGTTTGTGTTCAACGACCAGACAAAGGCGTCACAGAACCCCACCTTGATCAATAAAGCTTTCATCTTATATTCGCAATATCCAGATTGCAATCTCAGTTTCTTGCTTGTTCTTCGTTTGCTCGCAGGAAACAGACCCTCGTGGTCAGGTTGATCGTGCTCCGGCGTGGTCAATAACCTCTCGGAGTTGGTTTAGCGATTGCTAAGGCGCGACGTCCTCGCACGTTCGTAGTCGGATCGTCAAAGTCGACTTCCACCAAAGCGATATCCATCATCTCATCGAAAGACGGGACACCTTTGCCTCTATCATCTAATCTTGGTGATGATTCTGTGTTGAATGACTTATTGCATGTTTGCTTATTTAAGCATGTTGTAGCATGTAAATTTGATGCAAGTAAGGTTTATTCACCAATGTTGGGATGGTTTAATGATGAACATTGTCAATCTTTTGAAATGAATAAGAGCTTCACTTATATGTGCAAACTGAGTTGCAATATTTTCATGCCTTCTACTTCTTGTGCTAATTTTTTGGCTTTAGATTTTATGAACTATGCAAGTTACTCATCTATTCATGTGTCATATATGCAAAAATCAAGGGAAGTAAAAATGGATGACATATACATATACAACATGTACACCTTGTCTCTTTTGTTAGCCACATTTCAGATTAAGCAACGCCGAGGACGGCTTTATTTTCAAGAAGGGGAGGATGATGAGGACATGACTACCTTGGATATGAGCAAAAATATTGCATATATGCATATTTGTCAGGTGATTTCTAGTGCAAACTATTCAATAATCTATTTATGTTATCCAGAACAAAAATACTTCACACACTTTTGTGTTCTGTCTAATTGCAGGTGTATGAGACATTTGTACAATCCACATATGAAGATAAGGAAGAAATAGATGTTTATTTTCTGTCCAAAAAGTTCTCTCACGTCACTTTTGGCCCAAGAGAAGATAGAGTCCAAGTCTCTCACGTTCTGGATTCAGATTTGGACTGCACAGACATACCTGACTCAAAACGCACACAAGTTTTTCATACGGACTCCGAATTGGGTGATTCTTTTTTTGTTGGAAACTAGATTTCGTGCACTTTCCAACCCAATTGAAATCACCTTCAAATTCGTCCGGAGCGTTGAGTTGTGAACGAAACAATCTGATGCTGCAGCAGAATCCGAGTCAAACTACAAGTCCAAAGGTGTTACATCACCTCCACTTGGGCCCATTGGCCTTGTACGACCTAGATTTAGTTTTAGGCTGCCTTGGGACGTCCTCCCACCTCCTTGGCCGCCACCCCTTGCTCCTATATAAGTAGATCCATCTAGTAGCTTTTCCTTGGGATTTGTTTAGTTAAAAGTTAGCCATTGCAACTTCGTGTACTTCGTTTGTGTCCAACGACCAGACCAAGACCGCTTACGGATCCCCACCATTATCAATACCTCATATATATTTGCAATATTCAGATTGCTTTATCATATTCTTGCTCGTTCTTCGATTGCTTGCAGGAATAGACCTTCGTGGTCAGGCTGACCGTGCTTCCGGCATCGTCAGTAACCTTAGGAGATTGGTTTAGCGATTGCTAAGGCGCAACGTCGTGCACGTTTGTAGTCGGATCGTCAAAGTCGTCTCTACCAAATCGATAGTTATCATCTCATCGAAAGATCGGGACACCCCGCCTCTATCAAAAATTCTGTACACCATGGTAGAAACAATCACTATACTCTTGTTCATAAGGATAAAAATATTACTTTGCTTCCTATGACTCCTGATTCCATTTTGAAAGATGATATTAATAGAGCTAATAAAGCACAACAGAAGAAGAATAAGAGTTAAAATCAGATTGTGGCAAAAGAATTTGAGCAACAAATGAAGCCTAATAATAAACCATCTAGTGTTGCTTCTGAAATTAAATTAAAAAGTGCATGTTTACTTGCCACCAAATCTGATATTGATGAGCTAGATTTCAGCAAATCTGTTTGCTATGCTTTTGTGTGCAAAGAGGCATTATTTTCATTCGAGGACGTGCCTTCCTCTTTGCCTCCTGCTGTCACTAACATTTTGCAGGAGTTCGCTGACGTTTTTCCACAAGACGTGCCACCGGGATTACCGCCTATTCGAGGGATTGAGCATCAGATTGACTTAATTCCCGGTGCTTCACTGCCAAACCGTGCACCATACCGTACCAATCCAGAGGAGACGAAGGAGATTATGCGTCAAGTACAAGAGCTTCTCGACAAAGGTTATATACGCGAATCCCTTAGTCCTTGTGCTGTTCCTATTATTCTAGTGCCGAAAAAGGATGGTACATCACGTATGTGTGTTGATTGTAGAGGCATTAATAATATTACTATTCGTTATCGTCATCCTATTCCAAGGCTAGATGATATGCTTGATGAATTGAGTGGCTCTACAATATTCTCCAAAGTTGATTTGCGTAGTGGCTACCATCAAATTCGTATGAAATTGGGAGATGAATGGAAAACAGCATTTAAAACTAAGTTTGGATTATATGAGTGGTTAGTCATGCCTTTTGGGTTAACTAATGCACCTAGCACTTTCATGAGATTAATGAACGAAGTTTTACGTGCTTTCATTGGACGATTTGTGGTAGTTTACTTTGATGACATATTGATTTATAGCAGATCTTTGGAAGAACATTTGGAACATTTACGTGCTGTTTTTATTGCTCTACGTGATGCACGTTTGTTCGGTAACCTTGGGAAGTGCACCTTTTGCACCGACCGAGTATCTTTTCTTGGCTATGTTGTTACTCCACAGGGAATTGAAGTTGATAAAGCCAAGATTGAAGCTATTGAGAGTTGGCCGCAGCCCAAAACGGTCACACAAGTCAGGAGTTTTCTTGGCCTCGCTGGATTCTATAGGCGTTTTGTGAGAGATTTCAGCACCATTGCTGCACCTCTTAATGAGCTTACAAAGAAAGATGTGCCTTTTCTTTGGGGTACCGCACAGGAAGAAGCCTTCACGGTATTGAAAGATAAGTTGACACATGCTCCTTTACTCCAACTTCCTGATTTTAATAAGACTTTTGAGCTTGAATGTGATGCTAGTGGAATTGGATTAGGAGGTGTGTTATTACAAGATGGCAAACCTGTTGCATACTTTTCTGAAAAATTGAGTGGGCCTAGTCTGAATTATTCTACTTATGATAAAGAATTATATGCTCTTGTTCGGACTTTAGAAACATGGCAACATTATTTATGGCCCAAAGAATTTGTTATACATTCTGATCATGAATCTTTGAAACATATTAAAAGTCAAGCTAAACTGAATCTTAGACATGCTAAATGGGTTGAATTCATTGAGACTTTCCCTTATGTCATTAAACACAAGAAGGGAAAAGAAAATGTGATGAGGACATCAATACAATTGTTACACCCACAGCCCCTGCTGCTATACATACTGGACCAATTACTAGAGCTCGTGCACGCCAACTAAATTACCAGGTACTTTCGTTTCTTGGTAATGATTCTAATGTTCATGAGAATATGATGCTGCCTAAATTGGATACATTTGTTTTGCTTACAAATGAAGGGCCTAGCTTGGAGAAGGATGAACATTGGAGCAAGAACAAGCATGGAGATGATGGCATGCGCAAGGGGAACAAGAATGGAGTTACAAGTGATGATTTCAGGACTTTGAAGCCACCATAATGGGTGCATGAAGCCTTGGACGAAATATACAAGATGCCACTTCATAAATTTCGTCCCGAGGCTATTTTAGGTGCTGCGTCACCTTATTATTGGGCCAGGCCCATGTAATTTCGAAATACATAAGTATAGGCTATTTTTAGAGTCCGTATGTGTGGGGAAATAAGAGATAGGGTTGATTTCGGACCCCTCCACCAAGGGCCACGAAATTCCCCCTCTTCCTCCATATATACAGCCCTTAGGGCATCGTTTAGACTTTGGGTTTTGTTTAGATTAAAAGTTCGCCATAGCTGCAACTTCGCGTACTTCGTTTGTGTTCAACGACCAGACAAAGGCGTCACAGAACCCCACCTTGATCAATAAAGCTTTCATCTTATATTCGCAATATCCAGATTGCAATCTTAGTTTCTTGCTTGTTCTTCGTTTGCTCGCAGGAAACAGACCCTCGTGGTCAGGTTGATCGTGCTCCGGCGTGGTCAATAACCTCTCGGAGTTGGTTTAGCGATTGCTAAGGCGCGACGTCCTCGCACGTTCGTAGTCGGATCGTCAAAGTCGACTTCCACCAAAGCGATATCCATCATCTCATCGAAAGATCGGGACCCTCGCCTCTATCACCTGCACAGCGTTCTTCTTCTTCCATGGCATCAACAGGGCACACAAGTGATATTATTTGCCGTCGTTGTAAGGGAGGAGGTCATTATGCGAGAGAATGCAAATCTCCGCGTGTGATGATTGCTACCGCGGATGGTGGATATGAGTCCGCTAGTGACTATGATGAGGAGACTTTGGCTCTTATTACACGTGAAGAACATGGTGGAGATGATTCTGATCATGAGACGCAATACATGGCTCCTGAAGACGCTGACAGGTATGAATGTTTAGTTGCTCAACGTGTTTTGAGTGTGCAGGTCACACAAGCTGAGCAAAATCAGAGGCACAATTTGTTCCATACCAAGGGAGTTGTGAAGGAACGTTCTGTGCGCGTCATCATAGACGGAGGGAGCTGCAACAACTTGGCTAGCATGGAGATGGTGGAGAAGCTTTCTCTCACCACAAGACCACATCCACATCCTTACTACATCCAGTGGTTCAACAACAGCGGCAAGGTTAAGGTAACACGTACTGTTCGTGTGCATTTTAGTATATCTACATATGCTGATTATGTTGATTGTGATGTGGTACCTATGCAAGCATGTTCCTTATTACTTGGTAGACCATGGCAATTTGATAAAAATTCTGTACACCATGGTAGAAACAATCACTATACTCTTGTTCATAAGGATAAGAATATTACTTTGCTTCCTATGACTCCTGATTCCATTTTGAAAGATGATATTAATAGAGCTAATAAAGCAAAACAGGAGACGAATAAGAGTGAAAATCAGATTGTGGCAAAAGAATTTGAGCAACAAATGAAGCCTAATAATAAACCATCTAGTGTTGCTTCTGAAATTAAATTGAAAAGTGCATGTTTATTTGCCACCAAATCTGATATTGATGAGCTAGATTTCAGCAAATCTGTTTGCTATGCTTTTGTGTGCAAAGAGGCATTATTTTCATTCGAGGACGTGCCTTCCTCTTTGCCTCCTGCTGTCACTAACATTTTGCAGGAGTTCGCTGACGTCTTTCCACAAGACGTGCCACCGGGATTACCGCCTATTCGAGGAATTGAGCATCAAATTGACTTAATTCCCGGTGCTTCACTGCCAAACCGTGCACCATACCGTACCAATCCAGAGGAGACGAAGGAGATTATGCGCCAAGTACAAGAGCTTCTCGACAAAGGTTATATACGCGAATCCCTTAGTCCTTGTGCTGTTCCTATTATTCTAGTGCCGAAAAAGGATGGTACATCACGTATGTGTGTTGATTGTAGAGGCATTAATAATATTACTATTCGTTATCGTCATCCTATTCCTAGGCTAGATGATATGCTTGATGAATTGAGTGGCTCTACAATATTCTCCAAAGTTGATTTGCGTAGTGGCTACCATCAAATTCGTATGAAATTGGGAGATGAATGGAAAACAGCATTTAAAACTAAGTTTGGATTATATGAGTGGTTAGTCATGCCTTTTGGGTTAACTAATGCACCTAGCACTTTCATGAGATTAATGAACGAAGTTTTACGTGCTTTCATTGGACGATTTGTGGTAGTTTACTTTGATGACATATTGATTTATAGCAGATCTTTGGAAGAACATTTGGAACATTTACGTGCTGTTTTTATTGCTCTACGTGATGCACGTTTGTTCGGTAACCTTGGGAAGGGCACCTTTTGCACCGACCGAGTATCTTTTCTTGGCTATGTTGTTACTCCACAGGGAATTGAAGTTGATAAAGCCAAGATTGAAGCTATTGAGAGTTGGCCGCAGCCCAAAACGGTCACACAAGTGAGGAGTTTTCTTGGCCTCGCTGGATTCTATAGGCGTTTTGTGAGAGATTTCAGCACCATTGCTGCACCTCTCAATGAGCTTACAAAGAAAGATGTGCCTTTTCTTTGGGGTACCGCACAGGAAGAAGCCTTCACGGTATTGAAAGATAAGTTGACACATGCTCCTTTACTCCAACTTCCTGATTTTAATAAGACTTTTGAGCTTGAATGTGATGCTAGTGGAATTGGATTAGGAGGTGTGTTATTACAAGATGGCAAACCTGTTGCATACTTTTCTGAAAAATTGAGTGGGCCTAGCCTGAATTATTCTACTTATTATAAAGAATTATATGCTCTTGTTCGGACTTTAGAAACATGGCAACATTATTTATGGCCCAAAGAATTTGTTATACATTCTGATCATGAATCTTTGAAACATATTAAAAGTCAAGCTAAACTGAATCGTAGACATGCTAAATGGGTTGAATTCATTGAGACTTTCCCTTATGTCATTAAACACAAGAAGGGAAAAGAAAATGTTATTGCTGATGCATTGTCTCGTCGCTATACTATGCTTTCACAACTTGACTTCAAAATATTTGGTTTGGAGACCATCAAAGATCAATATGTGCATGATGCTGATTTTAAAGATGTAATGCAGAATTGTAAAGAAGGAAGAATGTGGAACAAGTTTGTTGTTAACGATGGATTTGTGTTTCGTGCTAACAAGCTATGCATTCCAGCTAGCTCCGTTCGTCTTTTGTTGTTGAAGGAGGCGCATGGAGGAGGATTAATGGGACACTTTGGCGTGAAGAAGACGGAGGACGTACTTGCTACACATTTCTTTTGGCCAAAGATGAGACGGGATGTTGAGCGTTTTATTGCTCGCTGCACTACATGTCAAAAAGCTAAGTCACGACTCAATCCTCATGGTTTATATATGCCGTTGCCTGTACCTAGTGTTCCTCGGGAGGATATATCTATGGACTTTGTTTTAGGTTTACCTCGAACAAAGAAGGGGAGGGATAGCATATTTGTTGTCATGGATAGATTCTTGAAAATGGCACACTTTATACCATGTCATAAAAGCGATGATGCTGTTAATGCTGCTGATTTGTTCTTTCGTGAAATTATTCGCTTGCATGGTGTGCCAAATACTATTGTTTCAGATCGTGATACTAAATTTCTTAGCCACTTTTGGAGATGTTTATGGGCTAAGTTGGGGACTAAATTGCTTTTTAGTACTACTTGTCACCCCCAAACTGATGGACAAACTGAAGTAGTCAATAGAACGTTGTCTACTATGCTTAGGGCTGTTTTGAAGAATAATAAGAAAATGTGGGAGGAATGCTTGCCTCATATTGAATTTGCTTATAATCGTTCATTGCATTCTACTACTAAGATGTGCCCTTTTGAAGTTGTGTATGGTTTCCTACCTCGTGCACCTATTGATTTGTTGCCTCTTCCATCTTCGGAGAAGGTTAATTTTGATGCTAAACAACGTGCTGAATTGATTTTAAAAATGCATGAGTTAACTAAGGAAAACATTAAGCGCATGAATGCTAAATATAAACTTGCTGGAGATAAGGGTAGAAAACATGTTGTGTTTGCACCTGGAGATCTTGTTTGGTTACATTTGCGTAAGGATAGATTTCCTGATTTGCGCAAATCAAAGTTAATGCCACGTGCTGATGGTCCCTTTAAGGTGTTAGAGAAAATAAATGATAATGCATATAAACTTGAGCTGCCTGCAGATTTTGGGGTTAGTCCCACTTTTAACATTGCAGATTTGAAGCCTTATTTGGGTGATGAAGATGAACTTCCGTCGAGGACGACTTCATTTCAAGAAGGGGAGGATGATGAGGACATCAATACAATTGTTACACCCACAGCCCCTGCTGCTATACATACTGGACCAATTACTAGAGCTCGTGCACGCCAACTAAATTACCAGGTACTTTCGTTTCTTGGTAATGATTCTAATGTTCATGAGAATATGATGCTGCCTAAATTGGATACATTTGTTTTGCTTACAAATGAAGGGCCTAGCTTGGAGAAGGATGAACATTGGAGCAAGAACAAGCATGGAGATGATGGCATGCGCAAGGGGAACAAGAACGGAGTTACAAGTGATGATTTCAGGACTTTGAAGCCACCATAATGGGTGCATGAAGCCTTGGACGAAATATACAAGATGCCACTTCATAAATTTCGTCCCGAGGCTATTTTAGGTGCTAGGTCACCTTATTATTGGGCCAGGCCCATGTAATTTCGAAATACATAAGTATAGGCTATTTTTAGAGTCCGTATGTGTGGGGAAACAAGAGATAGGGTTGATTTCGGACCCCTCCCCCAAGGGCCACGAAATTCCCCCCCTCTTCCTCCATATATACAGCCCTTAGGGCATCGTTTAGACTTTGGGTTTTGTTTAGATTAAAAGTTCGCCATAGCTGCAACTTCGCGTACTTTGTTTGTGTTCAACGACCAGACAAAGGCGTCACAGAACCCCACCTTGATCAATAAAGCTTTCATCTTATATTCGCAATATCCAGATTGCAATCTCAGTTTCTTGCTTGTTCTTCGTTTGCTCGCAGGAAACAGACCCTCGTGGTCAGGTTGATCGTGCTCCGGCGTGGTCAATAACCTCTCGGAGTTGGTTTAGCGATTGCTAAGGCGCGACGTCCTCGCACGTTCGTAGTCGGATCGTCAAAGTCGACTTCCACCAAAGCGATATCCATCATCTCATCGAAAGACGGGACACCTTTGCCTCTATCAAATCCCAGGCGATCCAATTTTTGCCGTCTGTTTTTTTCTTATCTCTTTTTTTTTCTCTATTCTTGCACTGCATGCATATTTACAGTAATATTTTTTTTGCAATGCCTATAACTAAATAACCGTAGCTCCGAAGTAATTAAACATTAGATGTAAATGGTCTAGAAAAATGCATAGATTAACATCGTGCACTTACTTTTGCTGTTTAACAACTCTAAAATATGGTTTAAGGCAGAACAATAGCAAATTCAAAATATGCATATGAGGATTTTCCGGAATTGTTGTTCGTTGTTCCGGCCTCATTTAAACTTGCCTAGATAGGTAGTTTTATCCTTGATCCACCTCTTGCCATGTTAACAACATTTAATATTGATGAGTAGCATAAACGAGAGAGAACTAAATAATCGTTGTGGGGTTTCGTCAATATGCAACCCGTTGCATATTGAGCTCCACTTAAATTGTAGTATTGTTTGTTGCACTTTGCCATGCCATGCCTATTTAAACCGGACATGCATCATACTTGGTTGTGCATCATGCCTTGTTCATGTGTTGCTTGTTTACTGTGTTGTTTGCCTCTTTCCGTTGTGCTTCTTCTCAATAGTTCCTGTTTTGTTGCGATCGTGAGGATTCGTTCGACTACGCTTGGTTCATCTACGCCTGTTCGTCTTCTTTATGGCTCGTTCTTCTTCCTAGCGGGATTTCGGACAATATGACCGTTACCCTGGATCTCACTACTATCATTGCTACGCTAGTTGTCTCGATGCTATCGCTATGCCGCGCTTCCTACCACTTGTTTATCAAGCCTCCCAAATTGCCATGAAATAGCCTCTAACCTTTTTCACCCTCCTAACAAACCGTTGTTTGGTTATGTTACCGCTTTGCTCAGCCCCTCTTACAGCATTTCTAGTTGCAGGTGCAGTTGTAGGTTGTTCCACGTTGGGACATGGATATCTTGGATATCATGGATATCACAATATCTCTTATTTTAATTAATGCACATATATACTTGGTAAAGGGTGGAAGGCTCGGCCTTATGCCTGGTGTTTTGTTCCACTCTTGTCGGCCTAGTTTCCGTCATACCGGTGTTATGTTCCTTGATTTTGCGTCTCTAATACGAGGAGGGTTTATGTCCCTCTTGACAGTTCGCTTTGAATATAACTCTTCCAGCAAGGGCCAACATTGGTTTTAACATTTGCCTACATAATAATACTGAATTAATTAATTAATTAATTGGCATAGGGCGTCATGAACCTAAGGAGTCATTCCACATAAACAGGGGGGCAGTGCTGATGGTGTTGGTCCCAAACTAGAGCACTGTGCGGGACCGCCCCAGGGCAACTTGGGTTATATTGGCAACTCTACGCGTCGCTCATCCGTCGTGGCCTGAGACTAGATACGTGCGGCTACTAACAGGGTGTCGGCATGCCGGGAGGTCTTGCTGGATTAGTTTTACCATTGTCGAAATGTCTTGTGCACCGGGATCCCGAGTCTGATCGGATGTCCCGGGATGGAGGATTGTCTCCGCGGATCATGAGCTTGTCATGGGCTAAGTTGGGACACCCCTGCGGGGTTTAAACTTTTGAGAGCCGTGCCCATGGTTATGTGGCAGATGGGAATTTTTAATGTCCACTTGTAGAGAACTTGACACCAAATTCGAATTAAATTACACCAACCACGTGTGTAGCCGTGATGGTCTATTTTCACGCGAGTTCGAGAAGAGAACACGGTGTGGTTATGTTTGAACGTAAGTAGTTCAGGATCACTTAGTGATCATTACTAGTTTGCGACTGTTGCGTAGCTTATCATCTTATTCTTGTACTCGTAAGTTAGCCATCATATAATGCTTAGTTACTTGCTGCAACCTCACCAGTTATCGATTCCTTACCCATTAAGTTTTGCTAGTCTTGATACCCATGGTCATGGGATTGATGAGTCCTCGTGGCTCACAAATTACTACAACAATAGTTGCAGGTACAGGTAATGCGATGATCATGACGTGAGAGCGGTGTTTTCTTGTTTTGGAGTTCTTCTTCTGCTTCTTCCTCGTTCAGGGGATAGGTTCCTGGTCGGCAGCCTGGGCTAGCAGGGTGGATGTCGTTTGAGTTTCTGTTTGTGTTTCATCTGTAGTCGGATGTTGCTCTTATGTATGATGTTGTTGTATTCATGTGGCATTGTATGCCTTTTGTACGTATCTCCAGTTATTATGTAATGGTACAATGTAATGATATCCACCTTGCAAAAGCGTTTCAATATGTGGCTCTATCCTTGGCGGGGTCTTCGATTTCCTCTTGGATATGATCGCATATTGGGCGTGACAAGTTGGTATCAGAGCCTCGACCGACCGTAGGATCCCCCTTGTTTGATCGTAGTTTGGCCGCTGTCGAGTCTAGAAGAAAACAATTTCAGACTCTAGTTAATCGGAGAGTAGGAATTCTTTTTACTCCTCAACCCCTTCGTCGCTCTGGTGAGGAATCTTGACGTAGGTGTCTTGAATTACTTCTCTTCCCCTTCAAATTTTCTTTAGGGTCACGCAATTAGTTTTTCGTTCATTGTCAGCTCTTTTCATCCGGTGCATTTCTCGTCAAAATGATCCGTTCCTTCTTCATCTTTGCAAGATCAATCCTCGGCTCTTTCTCAATGTCGTTGTTTTCCCCCTCCTCGGTTGTCTTTCTTCTTCCCACCCGCCCTCCCTTTTCTTCTCGGAACCGAAGTCCTTAATCGAATGTCCATCCTATTCTTGTGAAGCCTTTGCATTCTTTCCTCATTTATTTCAAACGATGTTTTTTCTCTTCAAGTTATTCGTCGGTTCCCCATTCCAAGTTGCCTTTGTTTTTTTCGCCCTCCCACACCTTTTCTTCCCGGAGTCTGAGCCTCTATCCGAGCATCAATTTCATTCGTGTGGAGCCTCTTTAGTCTTTCCTCAATTGTCTCAACCGGTGAATTCTCGTCAAGTTCATCATTGATTCGTCTTGTTTTCTTTCTTCCATGGACTCAATTCAAGTATTCGGTGTTCATCACATTCTTTTTCATGGCTCAGATGTTTCTCCTGCTTGTTCGTCTCTTGCTATTCTGTTGTCCCGAAGTGCTGAAGTTATCTCAAAGATTCTTGTTTCAATCAAGACTCATTCATTCCATTTCGAGGTTGTCACCTCATTCAAGTCTTTCAATCGTTCTGGTGCATCATCTCGCTTCTTCAATCCTTTTCAATGATGTTTTCTCTTTAGTGGGCCCTAACCCACAGGTCTTTTCCCAGGATCGTACCTAACTCTTCTAATTATTCTGGAGTTATTCCCAAATTCTTTACAAAGTGTGACATAAGAATTGATTCCATCAGTCATATGCCTTGTCCAATATCGCTTTGAAATCATTTTCATCTTTCGATCAACCTTTACTCTTTTCATTTAACCGGAGTGTCTCAACAACTTTGGTGGTGTTTCTCGTCGTCATTCTCTACATTTGAAGACCGAACAAGAGTTTCTCTTAAATCTTGTCCGTTCTCTCCAAGATTCGTGGTTCTAGCTTCATGTTATTCTCTCAAATTATTCCATTTATCAGAAATTCTTTTCTTACCCTCCAGAGTATTTCAGGAGTTGCTTTCCCTCTCGATCATCCGGAGGCCATCATTCTAGGAGATTTCTTCGTTCTGAGTTTTCAGCTTCGTTCTCCAATTAGTCGCAATTGATGCCTCTTCGTTCGTCTCCATATTCTTTCGGTGCTCCGATCAAGTATTCTTTAGTCAGCTCGTGATCTCTTCGTTCTTTGGCTTCTATATCCCCTCAAGCATATTTTCTCTTCTAATTCTTCCTGGTGATTCATTCTCTTTCTTCATTCATTTCTCAAATTCTTACGGTGGTTTGTTCAGCATTCCTCACCCTTTGTCATCATATTAATTCATTCATTCTTTCCAATCCTACGGGTGGTTCGTGAAGACTTTCTCAAGTTTGCACTATATCTCCCCTTAATCTTTTTCAACGCGAATAAGTAGTATGCAAATCCATTGCTTCCCATCGATTAAATGGGTGGAGGATAAGCATAACATAATTCTTATTCTTCTTTCATCAAGTTGAGTAATCCCTTCCTTCGGAGTTGTTCATGACGAATAAATTCTTGGTTCAAAGCGTTTCATCTTTTCTTTTCTGAACTGCCATGTTTTCTTGCTTGTCTCGTCGCGAACCTCCATCTAAATCATCGCAAGGCTTTAATCTTATTATTTCCATCCTTCAATTATATCTCATCATCCTTTTGTTACCGGAGTTCTTCATGGTGGTTCTTCATGATTTAATTCATTCTTCAAATGTTCATCAAGGTTCTTGTTGGAGGAGCTCAAGTATCTTTTCTTCTTGTGTATCGAAGTGCAACTAATTCTCCATATTGTTTTGAAGTGGAGTTTTGCATTTCTTCGTTCTTCTCATCTATTAAAGCTTTTGTTTGTGACAAAAATTTCACCTCAAATGTTGGAGATATTTTCAATAAGTCCACAACAAGCTTATTCTTTTGTTGTTGATTTTCTCAACAACTCCGTTCAATCCTTCCTTCCAAGGATGCTATCGAATTCATTCGTGGTGGAAGTTGTTGTTCTCTTATCCATTCTTTTCATTCCACTATTTCAATTCTTCCGGAGGCATTATCTATTCGTCTCGTCAACTGTCATCCGATCTTGTGAAGTTCATGTTCTATTCGTTCCATTTTCAGCCGGAGTGCTGCCCAAATTCTTTCAATCTTATTCCTTTCTAGCTTCCTCTAACCAGAGTGGTGTTAGAGTCTATCTTATTCTTTGAGCTTTTGATTCTTGTCATAATCGTCGTTCCTCTTTTCTACCCAGATGCTCTCGATCTTGTTCATCTTCTCTCTTGTGCTCTTGTTTCACGATATCCCCTTTCTCTTCTACCTCATTCCTAAGATCTCAGGACAAGATTTTCTGTTAGTGGAGGAGAGTTGTAACACCCCGGATGTAATGCATGAGTTTCATATGCCATTTCAATAAACTTTGTTGCATGCCATGACCATGTTGAGTGCCTTGCCATATTTTCTCTTCTTGCACCATGTTCATCATTTGGTTATATTGCATTTGTACCTCTTGTCGTTATGCATTCTCCATGCGCATCATATGCCTTGTGGTATTCATGTTGTTGTGCTTGCACCATGTTAGCTTATGCATATGATCTTGCATTATCACCTCCCACTTCCTTCTTCCTTTCTTTTTGCAAGTGGCATTATTTCCCTCCTCCATTAATCTTCATCTTTTCCCAGGAAATCTTCGACCATGCCAGTTACCTCTCTGTCAAATTTCATTCCATTGGGAGTTGATTTGGTTGGGCTCAAAAATGCCTCAAGTTTGAGTATTATTCAAACTTGTTCCATTTTTCTACCTCTAAGAATGCCCAAGGCAATTTATTTAATTAGTGTATAATCCCAGGAGCTTGGGAATATTTTCATCTCTTCCAAATTCCTCCTCTAGCCCCTTGCACTTTTCTCTTTGTTTTTCTGTTTGAGGAAAATGAAAGAAAGAGAAAGAATAGCAACAACCTACCTGGGCTTCCCTCTAGGCCTCCCAGCGCAGCAGCAGCCACAAGGCATGAAGCCCAGCCCGGCAATGCCGTCCTCTGTTCCTCTTCTTCCTACTGTACGACAACACATCCAGCATGTCCACGTCAACACCCCGGTCGATTTGACGGTCGTCCGGTGCCCTATAGGCCTATAAGATATGTCCTAACCCTAGACCTAGACCGCCTCGTCCACTTCCACCTTTCTCTTTCCCTTGCCGTCGCTCAGGTAAGCGCCACGCGCCTCGCCGTCGCCCTGTCCACCATGACCCGAGCAAGCCAGAGCTCGAGCTCGGGGTAGCCGTCCACGTCGCGCCTCCGACCCGCCTGTCGCCGTGGAGAGGACCGCCGACGACCCTGCGTCCTTCTACCACGACACATGCGTCGCCACAACCCCTCGATTGACCACCTCGAGCCATCTTCTTCACGGACAGCAAGTCCACCGGAGTTCCTCGCCTCCTCGCCGTCGATCTACTGTGTCCCCGGCCACATATTCTCATCATAGGTGTGGACGAGAGAAAGAATGAGCAATCCACCTTGGTGGTGCTGTGATTGATGTCTGCTTATATAGCGCATGTACAGAGGGAGCACCGAGCGCTAGCGAGACTGCGTGGTCGATCATGGAGATCGTGTACAGGAGCATGCAGGCGCATGCAGGCACATGCTCGGGGTGGTGCGCGTCGACGAAGCCCGCAGGTTGTTGACAGTAGACGCGCTCAGCGAGACACCCGTGGAGAAAGGCATTGTTGACGTCCATTTGATGGACCGGCCAGTTGCGCGTGGCACCAATGGTGAGGACGACGCGGATCGTGGCGGCCTTGACGAAGGGAGAGAACGTCTCGTCGAAGTCCACGCCAGGTCGTTGAGAAAACCCGCGGAGGACCCAGCATGCTTTGTACCGTTCGAGCGACCCATCCGCCTTGAACTTGTGGCGAAACAGCCATTTGCCGGTGACGACATTAACTCTGGGTGGCCGTGGCACGAGCCGCCAGGTTGCATTCTCCATCAGCGCCCTGTACTCCACCTGTATAGCAGACAGCCAACATGGATCTTGCAAAGCAGAACGCACCGATCGGGGTATGGGTGAGATGGCAGTGTCGACGATAGTGGCAGTGAGGTTGTTGGCATACTTGGGGTTGGGCAGGAACTTACCGGCCTGAGAGCGCGTAGTCATGGTGTGGGTTGGGATGGGGGCGACGCGGCAACGTGGACGTGCTGACGTGGGCGGTGGTGGAGGTTTGCTGCTGGGAGCAGTGGTGGGTGTGCTACTGAGTGCAGAGGGAGGGGTGGCCGGATCGGCTGTTGGTGTGGGTGCCGCGGGGAGGCAGGTGCGGACGGAGCGGACGGAGCTGTGTTGGCGGGAGGGAGCGATCGACCATCGTGTCCATATGGTGGTCTGGTGCAGCGGCGGGTCGTGCCCGCACAGTACGAGGTCGCCGGGGGACAATTGGGAGCACAAGCTCATCATCAAGGGAGGGCGTTGGATCAGGCGGCGACGTACTGGATTGATCGCGAAAGGAAAAGCGACGCTCGTCGAAGACAACATGACGAGAGATGATCACTCGCCCGGTTGCGGGGTTGAGACATCTATATCCCTTGTGGTTAGTGGCGTAGCCTAGGAGGACGCACGGCGCCGAGCGCGGGGTAAGCTTGTGAGGGGTTGTGGCGGTGAGGTTGGGGAAGCATAGACACCCAAAAATGCTCATGGCTGTGTAGTCGGGGTGAGCACTGTACAGGAGGAAGAACGGTGTCTGGTTGTGGCGAGGTCGACACGGCCGTCTGTTGAGTAGAAAAGTGGAGGTTTGCAGCGCTTCTGCCCAGTAGGAGAACGACATATGGGCATGGGTTAGGAGTGCTCTGGCGATGTCGTTGAGTGTACAGAGCGCGCGCTGGGCGCGCCCGTTCTGTGAATATGTGTACGGGCACGACATGCGCATGGGAATGCCGAGCGAGGCGAAAAGGGCACGTGAGGAAGCATTGTCCAATTCTCTACTCTTGTCTATTTAGATTGTGAGGACAGGGAGATTGAAGTGGTTTTTGACGAATGCGATGAAATTGTGTATGGTAGGAAAAACGTCTGATTTGTGGCGAAGAGGAAACGTCCATGCAAAATGGCTATAGTCGTCGAGCAACAATAGATAGTATTGACAACAAGAATTGCTAGGTACGGGGGAGGTCCAAACATCACCGTGTACAAGCTGAAACGGAAAGTAAGATACATGCGATGATGAACTAAATGGTAGTCTAGTGCTTTTGCCGAGCTGACACGCCTGACACACGCCGGTGGTGTTGGGTTCTGGGGTGATGGCGGAGGTGCGCAGGGTCCGATCGAGGGAGTCGACGGCGGGATGACCTAGGCGTTGGTGCCACAGATCACGCGAGACCGTGGTGAGCACATGGTGAGCATGGGTCAGTGGTGTGTACGGCATGGGGTAGAGCTCATCGCCGACATCATTACAGTGGAGGATGACCTTCCTCATTCTTCGATCCTTGAAAGAGAAGCCAAGATCATCAAACTCCACATTAACTGGGTTATCACGGGCGAGAGCTTTAACAGAGAGTAGGTTTTTGATGAGATAGGGAGAGACGAGGATGTTATTGAGGTGGAGCGGGGAGGTGGATGTAGGTATGGTGGTGTGACCGGTGTGCGTTACTGCAAGCGACGATCCATCACCGACTACTATGCGATGAGAGTAGCAAGGGTTTGCAGAGGAGAGTATACCTGACGACGACGCCATGTGCGATGAAGCGCCTGTGTCCAGGTACCAGTCGGTGCTCGGGGGAGACGGCTACTGCTGCTGCACCATCATATTGTTGAGCGTGGCGATGAGGGCGCTCGGGTCCCACGCCGAGGTTGAGGATGAAGGCGGGGGAGCAGGCGTGGGCGCGGTGTTGTAGAGTGGGTGTGAGGGCACGGCCGGGTACCAGGCAGTGGGCGGGGCAGTGTTGTAGGCGCCGGGCGCGGTCGCGTGGTGCGTGGCCGAGCCGGCGAACGGAGCAGCCCCTCCGGGGTGAGGCCCAAGGATGCCGGAGCCGGGAGCGTGGGGGCGCCATGCTGGTCCATGTGGCGGGTGCGGGAGCAGCAGGACGAGGAGCTTGGGTGCCCCCGCCGGAGTTGTTGCCCCTCCCACGGCCGCGTCGACCACCGCCTGTCTGCGGTTGGTGCCGCCGCCCTGTCCAGAAGCAGCAGGGCCCCCAGGATTGTTGGCGTTGGCGGGGGCCCGAGTAGCATGGAGAGCCGTGTCGCTGGTGGTGTCGGCGGCGAGCCGGCTCTCCTCAAGGAGAAGAAAGGCACGCCAATGCAGGAGCGACGGGAAGGGAGTCTGCATGGTGAGAATTGGCACGGCATACCTGAACCGGGGGTGAAGCCCACGGATCATGTTGAGAACCTGGTCGCGCTCGTCGACGGCGGCACCGAGCTCGGCGAGGCGATCGACACAGTCTTTGAGACGCGCGAAGAAGGAGAGGATGGAGGAGCTGCCTTGCTCGATGCGCCGGAACTCGGTGGAGAGCACCACCACCTGATGCTCGGCATATTCCAGGAAGAGGTTGCAGATGGAGCTCCAGACGGTGGCGGCCGTGGCGCCGCGCTGGTGGATCAGGCCAAACACCTCCGGAGTGACGTGGTTGGATAGCCATGAGACGATGTGGGCATCGTCCTGGAGCCAGTAGGGGTCCTGGGGTCGCGGCGGCCCGGTGAGGGGGTCGCCGACCGCTTGCTTCTGAAACATCACCTCAAACAAGGTACACCAGTGGGAGAAATTGGGAGGGTTCAGTGACAGCACGATTGGGATGTGCTGGTTGATGAAGATTCCCGCCAATGGAGAGAGCTCGCGCATGCCGTTACTCCGCCGCTCGCGCATCCACATCCACGCAGGTTTCCGCACACCCACTGCTCTCCTGTAGCGTCGATGCCTGCTGCTTTGCTCGCTTGCATCGCCAGCGAGCATCACTATGAGCCATGGCTCCAAAAGCTCGACCTTCTGCAGTTGGTTCAAGTAACCTGGCGTTCTCTTTTATTTCACGAACACAGGCACAGCCGAGTTGGCTAGCACAGTTGGCATTCACACAAGAGGTCTTGGGTTTGAATCCTAGTAAAATCAATTTTTTTTCCCTGTTTTTCTTTTCTCTGCACATAGACTCTCACTTGGGCCTCATTCGCTCCCTAGCCGCTGCACTGTGTTGCTTCTGGCCCGCATATGTTTTTTTTCTTCTTATCTGTGATTTTTTCTCTATTCTTGCAGTGCATATATATTTACAATAATATCATTTTTTTGCAATGCCTATAACTAAATAACCGTAGCTTGGAATTAATTAAACTTTATATGTAAATGGTCTAGAAAAATGCATAGATTAACATGGTGCACTTACTTTTGCTGTTTAACAATTCTAAAATATGGTTTAGGAAAGAACAATAGCAAATTCAAAATATGAATATGAGGATTTTCCGGAATTGTTGTTTGTTATTCTAGCCTTATTTAAACTTCCCTAGATAGGTAGTTTTATCTTGATCCATCTCTTGCCATGTTAACCAACATTTAATATTGATGAGTAACATAAACGAGAGAGAACTAAATAATTGTTGTGGGGTTTCGTCAATATGGAACCCGTTGCATATTGAGCTCCACTTAAATTATAGAATTGTTTGTTGCACTTTGCCATGCCATTTAGATACATTATAACTCAGCACTTTTCCTGTCCTCTCAGGCTATTAGCATTTCTAGCCGTTGGATCATCATCTTTAGGCTTTCTTTGCTGTCAGATTTGCTCTTAATCACCTCAAATCTCGCGTACAGGCTTTGCCACGAGCGCTGACCTTCTTGGGTCGTTGCCCCGGTGGCGTTTTTGGGCATCCGAGATTTAATTGGGCTTATTGGACCTGTACTAGGATTCTGTCCAAACGCAAAAGTAGAGAACCCTAAAACATCTCGACGCTCGTGAGCCTGGCCAGATTGGCTCCTCGCTTGACGGCGCCTCATGGGCGGGCGACCGTGTTGGGGTCGGACAGACGCGACAGACGGCGTCTCGCCACGGGGCTCCTCGTCGGGCGAGTGGATGGCGTCCTGACCGGTGACACCGCAGGACAACAGTCTAGGTAGCGAACAGCCTGTCGATTGATCTTCACTCACCCTCGATTAATGGTAATTAATGAACTGGCTAGACTGGAGATTATTACAGGTCAGTTATACGAATGTCGATTCATGTTTGGGCTTTAATTCACGGGCGCCCATATAATCTCCACGGCGCCCTCTTCTCCTCACTTCTGCAAACAACTCTGCTGTAAACATTGGTGATGGTTCGTTCCTACATGCCCTCTTCCCCTGATTTATCATCCAATCCAATTTTGTGATTTGTTTTTATACTGTTGTTTGTACTCACAAACAATTTAGGTTTTCGTTCTCTAGGTTTACCTGCCATTACGCTCCTCTGCAACACCTCTCCCTGTTCAATTTCTGCATGTGGATTTCCCAAGCTGCACCTTTCTAGAACGATTCCCCCTCAGTTTCAGTTGTTTGAATCAAACAGGCGCAAATTGGTTGCTGGTAGAATCTTCATCTCAGCTCATGGAGGTGGCACGAGGTCTCATTCACGTGGACAATGTGGAGTAGCATTGGCTCCACCATTTCCTATTCTCTACTACGGTACTACACACAAAGATTCACTTAGGTAAGAGCACCCCACAGTTCAATCCTATTTTTAGACATTACAATATATCGTACTTATGATTACCACTATTGTTTCCTAATTGTTGCAATTCAGAGATAAATGAGTTGAGAAAGGGACATATACTGTACAAATTATGCCCATCACAAGCTGCTTGACATATGATGCAATTTTTTGTTGCTTATTTTCTTTGGCTATTGGGATGTACTATCTTTTTTTGTATCCTAGCATTGGAGTGAACTTTGCACAATAGCTACTGCTGCCACTTGAGGAGATGAGTGTGTTCCTTGATGTTTCAGATTGATGCTCCAAGTCAATGTAGAATTATAAAAAAAACTTTAATTAATTTCAAATAATTCAGGCAAAGTGGAACTTATTATGTAGTTGAACGGAAAGGCACGTCCTATACTCACTGATGTTTCGTGGCGGTGTGCAAGTGTGCAACGAGTGGAATAATTCACCCATAAGACATTAACAATTGTTTATATTTCTGTACTCTACTCACCGGTGTATTGTCATGGTATACAACTGCCACACCTTCATCTCAGACTGCTGTCGTGTGACTTGAGTCAGGATTAAGGTGGAATAGTTTAGGCACTTGCTATTCTGAGCAAGGTAGTACATGAGGGTATCCACTTTCTAAGCATCACCACTAGGAGGGTGATTACTTTGAGGCAGCACCTCGGTCTGCGAAGCTGCGTGTATCAATGTATGGAAGCTGCCATAGATAGAGCTTCTGGCCACTACGGCTGAAATAATGATGCTCTCACAAGATACATTTCCTGCAGAACATAATGTATGCAGAGAACGAGAGAATATGATTTGTGTTTTTGTTGCCTTTTCTTGCTCGGTTCAGGTAGTTCTTCCCACGTAAAATGGCACAACAGTTTTTTAGCCCCAATGAGAAAATACTGTAGTGTCTTTGGAATTTGTATAAGAAACTATTTTTGTCCAAATTGCATTCTTCGGTTGGAAGATACTATTATCTGTGTTACCACGAACAATATGATATGTAAGCATGTAGTGTGCCCTGCTTTTGGTGTAATAATCAAGATTCTTGATTTTCTTAGATAGTATGATTTTACTTCTCCCGTCCTCTGTCCTATCATCTGTATCCATAATTATAGAATATTTTGTGCAATGTTTTCTGGTGCCTATTTGAGGTCTACATCTTCTTCAATTCGCTCTATGCTGCAATACAATCTATTTTCAAAGTATTTACTGCCATGTCGCCTTCTTCTATCTTTATACATTGCAATTTTATATCATGTTTAATTCCATATTTGCATGCAACTGCAAACAAGCTTGTATGCTTGAACCAAACTGTCCATAGCCATATTCTTTTTACCATGGATAGATTGGCTTATGGCACTGCCAACATTTATACGTAAGCTTATGTTCACATGGAAATTGTAATGTCTCCCCAAGTGAAGATGAGCTACATACTAAGAGCTACAGGAACAATCAGATTCCTCTCTTTATTTACATACCTTTATTTTTCAAAATAATGAAAAATACAAATTATAGGAAATCATAATATTTCAAAACAATGAAAGCAAATACATACAAACCACATTACATCCCTAACCTAACAACTAAGAGCCAAAATAGACGGGTGCAGCAACGTGCGCCATCAACCATCTAGTGCCTATTTAAACCGGACATGCATCATACTTGTGCATCATGCCTTGTTCATGTGTTGCTTGTTTACCGTGTTGTTTGCTTCTTTCCGGTTATGCTTCTTCTTGATAGTTCCTGTTTCGTTGCGATCGTGAGGATTCGTTCGACTACACTTGGTTCGTCTATGCCAGTTCGTCTTCTTCATGGACTCGTTCTTCTTCCTAGCAGGATTTCAGTCAAGATGACCGTTACACTGGATCTCACTATTGTCATTGCTATGCTAGTTGTCTCGATGCTATCGCTGTGTCGGGCTTCCTACCACTTTTTTATCAAGCCTCCCAAATTGCCATGAAACAGCATCTAACCTTTTTCGCCCTCCCAACAAACCGTTGTTTGGCTATGTTACCGCTTTGCTCAACCCCTATTATAGCGTTGCTAATTGCAGGTGCAGTTGCAAGTTGTTCCATGTTGGGACATGGATATCTTGGATATCATGGGATATCACAATATTTCTTATTTTAATCAATGCACATATATATAGGTAAAGGGTGGAAGGCTCAGCCTTATGCCTGGTGTTTTCTTCCACTCTTGCCGCCCTAGTTTCCATCATACCGGTGTTATGTTCCTTGATTTTGCGTCCCTAACACGATGAGGGTTTATGGGCCCCTCTTGACAGTTCGCTTTGAATAAATCTCTTCCAGCAAGGCCCAACATTGGTTTTAACATTTGCCTACATAATAATACTGGATTAATTAATTAAATGGCATAGGGCGTCATGAACCCGAGGAGTAATTCCACATAAACAGGGGGGCAGTGCTGATGGTGTTTATCCCAAACTACAGCACTGGGCGGGGCAGCCCCAGGGCAACTTGGGTTATTTTGGCACCTATACGTGTCACTCATCCGTCGTGGCCTGAGACTAGATACGCGCGGCTACTATGAGGGTGTCGGCACCCCCGGGAGGTATTGCTGGTTTAGCTTTACCATTGTCGAAATGTCTTGTGCACCGGGATCCCAAGTCTGATCGGATGTCCCGCGATGGAGGATTGTCTCCGCGAATCATGAGCTTGTCATGGGCTAAGTTGGGACTCCCCTGCAGGGTTTAAACTTTCGAGAGTCGTGCCCACGGTTATGTGGCAAATGGGAATTTTTAATGTCCGCTTGTAGAGAACTTGACACCAGATTCGAATTAAAATACACCAACCGCGTGTGTAACCGTGATGGTTTCTTTTCAGGTGAGTTCAAGAAGAGAACATGGTGGGGTTATGTTTGTACGTAAGTAGTTCAGGATCACTTAGTGATCCTTACTAGTTTGCGACCGTTTGCGTAGCTTCTCATCTTATTCTTGTACTCGTAAGTTAGCCATCATATAATGCTTAGCCGCTTGCTGCAACCTCACCAGTTATCCATTCCTTACCCATTAAGTTTTGCTAGTCTTGATAACTATGGTAATGGGATTGCTGAGTCCTCGTGGCTCACAGGTTACTACAACAACAGTTGCAGGTACAGGTAATGCGATGATCATGACGTGAGAGTGATGTTTTCTTGTTTTGGAGTTCTTATTCTGCTTCTTGTTCGTTCAGGGGATAGGTTCCTGGTCGCAGCCTGGGCTAGCAGGGTGGATGTTGTTTGAGTTTCATCCATAGTCGGATGTTGCTCTTATGTATGATGTTGTTTTATTCATGTGGCATTGTATGCCTTTTGTATGTATCTCCAGCTAGTATGTAATGGTACGATGTAATGATATCCATCTTGCCAAAGAGTTTTAATATGTGGCTCTATCCTTGGTGGGACCTTCGAGTTCCTCTCAGATAGGATCGCATATTGGGCGTGACAAGATGCATGCGGGATAGCGGTCGATGTGTGGAGTAATAGTAGTAGATGGAGGCAGGAGTCGGTCTACTTGACACGGACGTGATGCCTATGTTCATGATCATTGCCTTAGATATCATCATAACTAGGCGCTTTTTTATCAATTGCTCGGCTGTAATTTGTTCACCCACCGTAATATATGCTATCTTGAGAGAAGCCACTAGTGTAACCTATGGCCCCCGGGTCTCTTTTCCATTATACCGAATCTCATTTACATCTTGCTAGTTTCTGATCTACTATTTTGCAATCTTTACTTTCCAATCTATAAACCAAAAATACCAAAAATATTTACTTTACCGTTTATCTATCTCTATCAGATCTCACTCTTGCAAGTTACCATGAAGGGATTGACAACCCCTTTATCGCGTTGAGTGCAAGTTGTTGATTGTTTGTGCAGGTATTCGGTGACTTGTTGTCACACCCTGATTTTCATGGCACAACACTTAAGATGATAAATCATGATAAAAAGTGGTTTGACAAAAACTTTTGCATTATTTGACTTATTATTTTGAGTTGGTTTTCTCTCTGTGTTTTTCAAGTGCTCTTTAAAGTCAACACAACTCCACCTTCTATACTTCATCTCCTTGCCCCAAACTTCTGCCCAATGATCATGCCATGTGTATAGAGAAATATAGTACTTTCTTACAAAAATAATTTGGCCAAAAATTATTTTCTAAAATTAGTTTTTCAAAAACCCCTAAATTGAGGTTTGCACTGCAAGTACTTGATTTGGGGTGTGAAAAATATTTCAAAGAGTATATTTGAGACCTATTAGATATAGGACTCCCATAAACCACAAAATATAATTTTAAAAGTTATTTTCCTATTTTATTTAAAAGCTTTTTCTTAAGGCCAGAAATGGTCTTTAATAGGGAAAAATTATTTTATTGTTTTAAAAATATTTGACAAAAACCTAGGGAAACTCAGTGGGCATATATTGTCCATATATAAGAGTTTCAACACATGGTCATGTTCAAAATATTGGTCAAATCCCTCAAAAACCCTTTCTGGATATTTCAAGATTTTGAAATATTTACAAAGGAAATATTCTCCAAAAATTCCAAGAAAATTCTAGCATGTCACATATGACATTTTGGATGATCTTGATAAGTATCATGTCATGGAGAATAGTATAACCCCATGAAATCCCCTCAAACCCATTTCTGTCCATTTTGAAGTTTGAGCAACTTTACATTGCCAAACATGTCCAAATGCTCTCAAATCTTCTGAACATGCTCAAATGGTCTAATCATTCATCTAGACCAAATGGCACAAGTTGGAGAAAATGTTATATTGATCAAAGTGCCCCAAAACCCTCTCTGACCAGAATCTAATTTGAACAAGTTTGTACTACGAACTTTCTCTCCTTGACCCCAACTTTTGTGAGCATGTTTACATGACCAAATGAGGCCACTACACCAAGTGGTGCATCAACGAGAAGTGATTTGCTCAACTATATCAACACAAGTTCATTTCTGCTAATTTCTAGGGTTTACTAAAGTTGCATTGGCAACTTTGCCCAAATAATCTCCAAATTGGTGGAAGGCCCTAATTATATGTTTCATTTCACCCTGTGGAGTCTCATGGCAGTTGGAAATCATCTGCTGGCCCAAACCATTATCAAACACCTTCTGCCACTTTCCAAAAATCACCATTTTGACCACTAACACTATTCTCCTTGAGCTCAACTTTTTACCACAGCCCCTCAGAGTCCCCTTGCACCTCCAGTAACTCTTCCCTGGCCTCAACTCAAGGATTGACGGGTGAAACATCCCCATTTACCCTTCTGAACAGCAGCATTCTTCTCCTTTCTCACCTCCCTCCTCACTCTAGTGGCCACCAAGGGCATCCAATGCCCCTCCCTCATTCTTTACTCCTCCCTAGAGCTACCATACATGATTGGCCGTGCCCACTTTGCCAAAAAATGGCATGCCGGCCATTTGCACGCTCTGGAGCGCGCTACAGTGCGCTCCCGCACTGTAGACGCCCCCTGCCAAGCACCTCCGGCCACCTCGGCTCTCCCCCTCACGCCAGCCGATGCTCCTCAACGTCTGCAGCACGCTAAGCCCTGGTCCCCCTCTTCCTTCTCCCTCCTACGGCCTCCCTCACATGCGTGCAATGGCCGCCCGAGAGCTCCAATGAGCACACTCACACACGCGGCGCCTCTGGCCCCTCCTGCTCCCTCTCTTCCTTCCCCTGGTCGTGGACCACCTCCACAAATGCCCCAGACACGCCCACGCGCACCCCCGTGTCCTCTAGCAACGGCTAGAAGCTCGCCGGTGCATGAGCCACGGTGCATCGCGCCCCTCCTATTTAAGGCCACCCCGGACACCGTTCTCTCCATCCCTTGAGCTCTCTCGCCTCCTAGCGATCACCAGCAGAGCCCCAGCTCCCCTCCCCCTCTCTGTGCTCGGGATTGAGCCGAGCGCCGCCGCCTCGGGTCACCGGTGTTTGCGCGGTAAGAGCGTCCTCCGCCACTCCTTTCGCTCGATCTGGAACCGCAGCGAGCCCCTGACTCCTTCCCCCTTCTTTTCCCCTTCGTTTGCAGCCGGAGTCGGCCGGAACGACCACCGCCAAACGCACCTCCGCCATGCTTCCTCCTCGCCGGCGAACCAGGCAACTCCGACAACGTCCACCACCACCACCCGAACGACGACTCCACGCTGAGTCCAATCGTGCTGTCAGCTCGACCCGCTGTGCCCTGCATCGCCGCTGGTGAGCACGCCGGCCCTCTTGTCGCGAGGTCAGAGATGACAGGCGGGCCCCGCCTGTCATCCTCACCTCTCTCTCACCCCCTCTCTCTCCCACTAGCAGCTGGGCCCCGCCCGTCAGGTTTAAAAACCTGGCGTGCGCGCGCGCTGGCTCGCCTGGGCCTCTTTTCCCTCTTGCCTGCTTGCACTGTGGCCTTTCTGGCCCAGTGGCACGGTGCCACTTTTCCTTTTTTTTCTTTTTCTGTCTGTTTTATAAAAATTCCACAGGATAAAATATTTATCCAAATGGAATAATTCCAACTCCTAAAATCTTAGAATAATTCCACCTATTTATTGATGTAACATTCATGCACATCCATCACACTTTTCTATACTGTTCAAATTTAAATTCAAATTTGAGCATTTAAATCCTTCTTTGAAAATCCATTTCCACTATTCCTTAACTCCAAATCCAAAACTAGGAATTTTACCCTTCTTAGATTTCCCCCTAGTATTTATCAAAAATAAGTTGACATTTTTCTGAGCACTTTGGTTTTTCTGTTTTACTCTTGCCTTATTTTCTCGTTTTTTTCTTGCGACGATTAGATCCCGTACTAGACGAAGTTGTTGAAGAAGAAGAAGGAGAAGGATTTGAAGAACTTGAAGACCAAGGCAAGCAGCCCTTTGACCATGTCTATGAAACCCATTTTTAAGCATGTCATATAGCACATATTGTTGTTGCAACGGAATCATGATGAGGTGGTAACCACTTTGATGGTTTGCCACCATACTTCCTCGTTGATACTTGCATTATGCATGACCCTACCTTCTTATGAGGGTTATGCCGGTGGGAGTAGATAGGATGCTAAAGTAGATGCTATGCAAAATGGGACGGGTATATGCATGATGAAGGAGACAAAGTATTTTCAAAAGACTTTTCAAAAACCCCGTCGGGTGCCACTTATGCCCGAGGGAGATGATGAGATGGGCAACCACTTGATGACGAAGTGGTGTACCGAGGCAAGTGTGTGTGTTGTTTTCGAAAACGGATTAGATTTAAGATTTGTCGACTGTCCCAACCTTACATGTGCAACCACTCTACCCTTATATGGGAAATGGCATTATTGATTACCTAGGCCGATACTAGTTTGGAGCCCGCATTACTAGTGACGGGGGAGAGTTGGTGTTCTCTCTCGGGACGGGGTCGTGCCAGGTAGGGCAGCCATGAGTATTTTCACAGGGCACCGGATACACCGTTGTGTCCCCTCTCGGATGTTACGATCTCGAGTGAGTCTCGTATGATGTACATCGTGAGGATACAGAACAACGAGTGGACTCCTTGTTAGTGTCGTCTAGGGAAAGATAGTGATCGGGTGCTTACCCCAGGTACTTGAGGTATCATGGGTGGTGGATGACACGGAAGTTCCCCGGATCTTGTGGGTAAAGTGTGCAACCTCTGCAGAGTGTAAAACTATTCGAATAGCCGTGTCCACGGTCAAGGACAATTGGGCGGTGCTGCTTAAACTATGTCCAGAGTTTTACAACCGTGTGTGTGAGTTGATAAAACTACTTGGGTCAAGTCAAAGGACTTGACATGGTTGAGTTGGGTTGGTGCCCACTCTATTTATGTTGATATCTGTAACCTGTCCTCATGGTTACTTGAATTCTCCTGATGCATGTCTTACAAATTGTTGAACATGTCATTGCACTCAAAACTAGCTTTCTGCAAAAATTTACCTATATCATGTATTGTTACATCTTGGACTAAAACATGGGTTGCTTGCGAGTACATTTAAAGTACTCATTGGCTTGCCACTGGTTATTTAATTGGCCAGGCATGGAAGAACCGGAGTTCGAAGAAGAGTTCTTTGGAGACGAGCATGTGAACTAGGACGTTTCCCAGTCAGAATGCCTGTAGGGTTAAGGCAGATGGCATGGGTTCTACTTATGATGAAGATTTCCGCTGCTTGTGTTTCATTTGATGTTCAGCCCTTAAGGCTTTATCAATGTTAGACTTGACCATAGTGGTCATAATTTGTGTAAGACGGTATGTATGGATGTAAGACTCTTGTTATTCAGCTTCTGTGTGTTCAGTGAGCATTGATCTCTGGGATTACTGTACACGTGCATTCGATGATCTTGACTTATGAGTCGGGGTCCCCACAGAGCTGGTATCAGAGCCATCCTGACTGTAGGAAGCCTTAGTTAGCATGGTCGTTAGTTAGGGTAAAACTATTTCCAAAACTACTACTAGTTTTCAAAACTATCTGTACTTCTCTTCCCTTCTTAGCTTTTTCGAAAACTAAGGTATACTTTCCTTATTGATCTCTTCCCCTTCAAAACCTTTGGTCGCTAGAACCCTTATGCCCCTGACCACTGGATTCCTTGAAATCCTCGTGGATAATCTAGAAGGAAGATGCATTGCCAGACATTCACCCGCATCTCCTGAACACATGATTGGTGACATCACAACAAGATGATACCAACAGAAGATACATCCACGAGGAATGAGGACCTGAAGACCCAGGAGATGGTGACACCCTTGACACTGCCCCAAGATGATGCAACCTTAGCCTACGATGATCAGGGCATAGAATATGCAAGATCATGATATACATCGCTAATAGAGTAACCCTGTCACTACCATTGTTGTATCGGCAACCACCGATGGATGAGAACCTAGCCATTTGGTCCGCCTCACCATAGTGAGCAGGAAAACGGTTCTCCTCATCCCCCGCTCTTGGTGTCGATGTTGTCATCAACGTAACTGACATGATGGACCTCTATTGCGCCCTGACAATGTCATTGCATAAAGGAATACCTACCTGGTATCATCGATGGCTTAGAAGACAAAAAGGGATCATCGTGATTAAGAAGACAATAGAAGACCAAGTCAATGCCAGTTATGAGGAGCCACCTTCACCCCATCACTTCAACAGGCAAGAAGTTGTTGAAGAATCTTCAGGCTCAACCCGGACTGTTTCATCGAACAACTACAAGAGATGTAGCAACACCTGAGGAAAACTCAGAAGACTGCTTGAGGCACAAGGCACGACTACTGAGTCCGAGAACCCCTAGGGTAGGATGAGTCTTGTACCCCCTATGCACATTCGAGTCCGTATGATAGTTCAAATAGAACCATGATTGTGTGTTGCTTGTTTTTATTTGTTTGTGTTTTGATATAGGTCGCACTTTTGCCCTAGGCGATAAGTATGCGACTATATCACCTTCCTCACCTTGTTTCTTTTGTTTGGCCCTCTTTGCACCTGTTTGTTTGCACTAGCACTATAGAACCCCCTGTCGGTGTACTAGAATAGGGGTACCCTAGTATCCCGAACTTGTGCACGGGCAGTTGTAGCACCCCGCGGCAAGGCTTGCCGGGCGACCGCCAAGGTCCTCCGTGGTTCCTTTGGAGCCATTCAAGAACAAAGTATTTAAGCTCAGGAGACAAGACCCCGGCAAGAGGAGCTTGCCGGGAAGGCCAACCAAGGCATTTCAAGGAACTTGCCGCGACGCGCCGCGCGTCGCGGCAAGGCCCGGTGAGCGACAAGCTTCCGGGCGTGACAAGACAACGACCGCGGCAAGGCACTTGCCGCGGCAAGGCACTTGCCGCGGCAAGCGGCCACTCTGTGCCCACGCTCCAGCGCATCCACCAACGTGTCGCTCTGGGGGCCTTTCCAGGCGCGCGTGGCAGAAGGCTGTGCAGCCAGCGGTGCACGGTGGCATGTGAAGCTGACAAGACTGCCATCGTGGCGAGCGATGGCTTCCCTGACAGTACCTTTCTGCACTGTTTGGGCGATGCAGACGGGCATTTAATGCCTTTGTCCCCTGCCGTCAGGGTTAGGTAGGATGCACTGTACAGGTAGCTGTACCAACCACCTCTCTTTTTACATTTTTGCCCTCGTCTAGGTTGCCACTTGTCGGTGACCCCTTTAGCGTATAAAAGGAGGCCCATGCGCAACGTAGAGGAGGTTCGGATCATTCGGAAGCCAGAAAAGCACTTAGCTCTGTCTCGAGCAAGAAGAGAATACAATCAGACAAGCAGCAGTAGGAGTGATATCTCTCTGGAGAGCTCCGAAGCTGGGTAAACTGCTCGTGTGCTTCGCCTCGATCCGCTCTTCGTGCGACCTCCGCCCCCCGCCGAACCGAAAGGGGCTCGGTCCGCCGGTCCCATAGGTGTTCGTGGATCAGTCTCCCCCGACATCTTTGGCGCGCCAGGTAGGGGGCGTCGGGGTTGTGTGAACCTGATCCGGCGTTCACACGAGCTAGATCTTCATTTTCTTCATCGACATGCCACCGAAGAAGAAGGCTTCGGAGACAGCTGTTCCGTCCACGTTGATCCCACCGCCACCGGAGCAAACGGGTGGTGGGGTAGACGCCGGCGGAAGGACGGACGTCGACGAGGAAGCTCACGACGCTGCCAGGTCCAAGGGCAAGGCGGCGCAGACCTCGACGTCCGTGCTTGTTCCGCGCCCATCTCAGGAGGCGCAGGACTGACAGCGTCATGGTACTCGCAGTACCATACGTTTGTTGGGCCAAGATCAAGCTGGTGGATTCCGGGGCGCTCAAGACCAGCATGCACGCCAACGTGCCAGCACGAGCGAGACACGGTCGCCCGGACGGGATAATGCTCCTTCTAACATAGTTAGAAGTCCGAGCATATCCCGCTCCTCGCGCCGTCCGCCACTACCACCCACCACTCCGGCAGAAGCTTTGGCGCGAGCTCAACTGCTCCTGGATTACCCTCCGACGTCGGACAAGATCGACGAATGGAGGGCCACCATTCAGAGTCTCATCGGCTACGCCAATGGCGACACTCCACGGCAGCCGAGCATGTCGCTGCCGTGGCAGGGTTGCCAGGCGCGAGCCGGTGGCGACGAAACTGGTGGGGGTGCAACCACCATGCAATCACCACCCCGAAGGCCAAGATCGCCGACTCGCCGGATCCACCTCGACAGCGACTCTACCGCATCGTCGGATCCACGAGCTCGTCGCGATCAGCGCCAAGTTCTTCACGATCGACAGCAAGAAGACGCTCGTACTCGCATCGAGCGCCGAAGAGAAGCACGACGTCAATCCGACAAGCGCGCTGGGCCTTCTGTTGACATGCATGCGCCAGGGGAACCAGGCGACCTGCCGTACGCGGTCGGTTGCCCTGCGTTCACTCGTGAGCTGCGGCGAGTCCAGTGGCCTAGCACGAAGAACTTCAAGCCAGACGTACCGGAGAAGTATGACGGCAAGACGCATCCGTCGGAGTTCCTCAACATCTACACCATTGCGGTGCAAGCTGCTGGGGGGCGGGACGACAAGATCCTTGCCAACTACTTCCCGCTGGTGCTCAAGCCCAACGTCAGATCCTGGCTCATGCACTTGCCGGACAACTTCATATCCTCTTGGGCCGACCTATGCCATCAGTTTGTCGGCGCCTTCACAGGCGGCCACAAGCCTCATGGCCAAGAGAGTGACCTTCATCTGCTCGCCCAGAAGGAAGGAGAGCCCCTGCGCAAGTACATTCAAAGATTCAGCAGCGTACATCACAACATCCCAGATGTCCACCCAGCCGCGGTAATCAGCGCGTTCCACCAGAACGTGCGGAATCGCAGGATGCGGGAGGAGATGGCGATGTGCAAGATCAGGGACGTCAGTGAGTTATATGCACTGGCCGACAAGTGTGCGCGTGCTGAGGCGGGGAGGAGACTCCCCGGAGAGAATGTAGGAGCAAGAGGATCTGACAGTGAAGATGCTGCCCCAGCAAGGAAAAACCGGCGGCGGAACAACAGGAAGAAAAAAGGCAAAGAGGTGCTAGTCATTGAGCAGTCCGGCAAGAAGCCCAAAGCTGGTAGCTCCGACAAGGAGGTTGCCGCAGAGGCTGTGGCGGTCGCCGACAAGCAGGACAGCACCAACAAGCAGTACTGCAAGGTCCACCACACCAAGGGCCATGACCTCCAGAGCTGCAAGAAGGTCGAGCAGCTTGTTGAGCAGCAAAAGGCTGAATACGAGCGGCGCGACAAGGAGAAAGCCCAGGCAGGTGCTGGAGGAGCTAGCAAGAAACGTCCCGGCCGAGGAGGACGCCGCGGCAAGGAGACAGACCTCCCCGCGGCCGCGACAAGGATGAAGATGACGACGACGATGAGGATATGGATGAAGATGAGACCAATGAGCAGGAGTTCCAGAAAGCCACAGAGGTCCTGTGCGTTGACGGCGGTGCTTCTCTGCATACTTCGCACCGCCAGCTCAAGCAGTGGGTGCGGGAAGTTAACGCAGCAGAACCACCCGTTGAGTCACGCAAGCCTCTGAAATGGTCCAGCACGCCTATCATCTTTGATATTGAGGACCACCCTGATCGCATAACTGCGGTCGGGTGCCTGCCGATGTTGGTTTCACCAACTATCCGCAACCTCAAGGTCACTAAGATGTTAGTTGACGGCGGGGCCGGCTTGAACCTGATCTCCTCCGCGGTGCTCCAGAAACTCCAGATCCCTGACAGCGAGCTCGAAGAGACCGGTACGTTCCAAGGAATCAACCCGGGAAGGAGCAAGCCGAAGGGAAAGATCACGTTGCCGGTAACATTTGGCAGTGAGTTGAACTTCAGGACTTAGAGGGTCACTTTCGACGTTGCTGATTTTCCATTGCCCTATAACGGGATACTTGGCCGCCTAGCGCTCGCCAAGTTCATGGCAGCCTCTCACTATGCATACAACATGCTGAAGATGCCAGGCCCGATAAGTGTCATCTTTGTCCCTGGCGACAAGAAGGATGCTCTTATCTGCGCCGACAAGATCTACCGGGAAGCAGCAGCCGCCACAGATCGCAAGTCACTTGCCGCTGAAGCTCCCGGGGGGAGGAAGAAGACCAAGTCTGGCAAGAGCTCTGATGCCCACTCCGGCAAGCGCACCTCTTCGGAGTGCTGCGCTACTGTCGAGGACGCACCATCGAGCTCCACCGGCAAGTGTAAGAAGGCAATGGCAGCTCCACCAGAGACCAAGAAGGTATCCGCCAAGGAGGACGGCACTGGTGGTACCTTCACCATCAGTGCCACTCTCGACCCCAAATAGGAAAGCGCGCTCGTTGCTTTCCTGCGGGAGAACGTCGACGTGTTTGCATGGCAACCGTCTGACATCCCCGGTGTTCCCAGGAAAGTAATTGAGCACCACCTTACCGTCTGTCCTCATGCGCAGCCCATCAAGCAAAAAGTCAGGAAGCAGGCAGTGGAGCACCAAGAATTCATCGCAGAAGAAATCAAGAAATTGGAAGCAGCAGGCCTTGTCAGAGGAATGCTCCATCCTACGTGGTTGTCCAATCTTGTAGTCGTGCGCAAGGCTAACGGAAAATGGAGACTTTGTATTGACTTCACCGATGTCAATAAAGCTTGTCCCAAAGACCCATTTCCCTTGCCGCACATCGATCAGATTGTTGACTCCACGGCCGGATGTGATTTGCTCTCATTTCTTGATGCATACTCAGGATACCATCAGATCTTCATGGCAGAAGAGAATGAAGAGAAGACCGCATTCATCACCCCGTGTGGCACGTACTTCTTCGTACGGATGCCTTTCGGTTTGAAGAATGCTGGTTCAACATTTGCAAGGGTAGTCCACCATGCTTTTGAGCCGCAGATGCACAGAAATGTGGAAGCCTACATGGACGACATAGTGGTCAAGAGCAAGGACAGGGCGACCCTGATTCAAGATTTAGACGAAACATTTGCAAATCTGCGCAAGATCAATCTCAAGCTTAACCCCGAGAAGTGCGTGTTTGGAGTCCCCTCCGGCAAACTTCTCGGGTTCTTTGTGTCTCAGCGGGGAATTGAAGCCAATCCCGACAAGATCAAGGCCATTGAGCAGATTGAAGCACCAAAGCGCGTCAAGGATGTACGAAGGCTTGCCGGTTGCGTGGCTGCTCTCAGCAGGTTTATCTCTAGATCTGCTGAGCGCGCCCTGCCATTTTTCAAAATCTTGAAAAAGGCAGGTCCAATGAAATGGACTCCGGAGGCGGAGGCTGCGCTGCAAGACTTGAAGAGATACCTATCCTCCACTCCAACACTTGTCGCACCTAAACCACAAGAGAAGTTGCTGCTGTATATAGCGGCAACCTAGTGCTGCGTTAGTGGCGGAAAGGGAGGCGGATGATGAGCCAGCAACCACGACAGATGCATCCAGCGACAAGCAAGGGGCTTCGCCGACAAGCTCTCGTCCCGACAAAGATGGATCTGCGTAGGAGCATGAGAAGATGCAGAAGAGAATGGTGCAGCGCCCAGTTTACTTTGTCAGTTCCCTTCTGCAGGGGGCTAGGTCAAGGTACTCTAGTGTGCAGAAATTGCTTTTCGGCCTCCTCATGGCCTCAAGAAAGCTGCGCCATTACTTCCAAGCACATGAGATCACAGTCGTCACTCGTTTTCCGCTGAAGAGGATACTGCAAAATCTAGAAGCAACAGGCAGGATTGTCGAGTGGGCACTGGAACTGTCAAGCTTTGGCCTCAAGTTTGAGAGCACTTCAACTATTCAAAGCAGAGCATTGGCAGAATTCGTAGCAGAATGGACGCCAACACCAGATGAATAAACTCCAGAGATGAGCATCCCCGTCAAGGAAGCGAGCAAAGAGTGGCTGATGTACTTTGATGGTGCTTTCTCGCTGCAAGGCGCCGGTGCGGGCGTGCTACTTGTCGCACCCACCGGAGAACACCTCAAGTACGTAGTCCAGATGCACTTTCCCAAGGAGCAAGCAACGAACAATACTGCAGAGTATGAAGGTTTGCTTGCCGGTCTCAGGATCGCAGCAGACCTTGGGATCAAGAAGCTCATTGTAAGGGGTGACTCACAGCTTGTCGTCCGCCAAGTGAACAAGAACTATCAGAGTCCGTTGATGGAAGCCTACGTTGATGAAGTGAGAAAGCTAGAAGAGCACTTTGACAGCCTACAAATGGAACATGTTCCGAGAGCTCAGAACGACATTGCCGATGGCCTGTCAAAGTGCCCCGCACTAAAGTTACCTGTGGAACCAGGGATCTTTGTGCTCAAGCTAACTCAACCATCCGTAACACCATCAACTGGACAGAGCAAAAAGAGGAAGTTGATTTCTGGTGACTATTTTCCGGCAGAGCTCCCCGAAGCCGCCGCCAAGAAGGTCCCCAAGATCAACACCAAGGATGCTGAGGAGCAGTCTGCTCCGACAAGCCTTATGGTTTGTTCTGTCGTAGCAAACGCTCCCGACAAGCTTTGCTCCGGCAAGCTTGCCGGGGAACATCAAGCTCCGGCTGACCCGCAGGTTCTCGCCGTAGAAGCGGATGTTCCCGCAGCAGCAGATGTGCCTTTAGTCCTTGTTATCGAGCCACGAGCTCCAGCATGGGCACAGCAGATTGTCCATTTCCTTCAGACAGGAGAACTTCTCGAAGAGCAAGAAGAAGCGGAAAAAGTAGCCCGGCAGTCAAGTATGTACCAGTTTGTCGACAATACACTGTACAGAAGAAGACTCAACGGTGTGAAATTGAAGTGTATTTGCCGGGAAGACGGACAAAAGCTGTTGGCAGAGATACTTGGAGGCATATGTGGTCACCACATTGGCGCAAGAGCACTTGCCGGCAAAGCATTCCGGCAAGGTTTCTTTTGGCCGACAGCCCTCCAGGATGCAACTGCATGAGTAACTAAGTGTGAAGCGTGCCAGTTCCATTCCAAGCAGATACACCAGCCAGCTCAAGCTCTCCAGACGATCCCTTTATCCTGGCCATTTTCGGTATGGGGGCTCGATATCCTCGGCCCCTTTCCCCGAGCTGTCGGGGGCTTTGAGTACTTGTACGTTGCAATAGACAAGTTCACAAAGTGGCCGGAAGTGGAACCAGTGAGGAAGGTGACAGCACAGTCAGCAGTCAAGTTCTTCAGGTCAATTGTTTGTCGTTTCGGGATCCCTAACAGGATCATCACTGACAACGGCACACAATTCACGAGCCGCACCTTCATGCAGTACGTCCAAGGTCTGCTTCGTTTCTGTTGCTCATCCGAGAAGCAACGGTCAAGCGGAGAGGGCAAATGTTGAAGTGCTGCGTGGGCTCAAGACCAGGACTTTCGACAGGTTGCGCAAGTGCGGACGGAACTGGATCGAGGAGCTGCCGGTGGTTCTTTGGTCGATCAGGACGACGCCAAATCGAGCCACTGGCCAGACACCTTTCGCTCTAGTCTATGGAGCAGAAGCAGTTCTCCCCATGGAACTCGTATACGGGTCGCCTTGGGTGCTCGCTTATGATGAGCTTGAGCAAGAGCAGCTGCGACAAGATGACGCGCTGCTCCTCGAGGGGGACCGTCTTCAGGCTGCTGTACGAGTTGCTCGATACCAGCAAGCTTTGGGCCGCTACCATAGCCGCAAAGTTAATGCCAGAAGTTTCAAGGAAGGCGACCTTGTTCTTCGGTGCATTCAGTCCGCCAAGAATTCCAACAAGTTGACGCCGAAGTGGGAAGGTCCTTACCGGGTGAAACGAGTCACTAGGCCCGGCGCTGTCCGCCTTGAGACCGAAGATGGCATTCCGGTGAGCAACTCCTGGAACATTGAGCATCTTCGTAAGTTTTACTCGTAGGGCACGGTTGCCGGAACCTGTTCCGGCAACCATCTTTTGTACAAGTCTTACCGATGTTGCATGTAATCCTTTGTACAAAGCCGGGCGCAGATCCCGTGCATAAGTAAAACTCATGTGCTCTGCACATCTTGTCAGTTTCATGCATTATATCTTTTTCTTGCATGTGTTATCTGACACTTTGTGCAGCACCAATCCCCGGTAAGCAATAACGAGCCGTAAGGCTCCATATCATTATTTTCTCTTCTTTCTTTTTCTCAAAGGAAGGGAGATTCCCTCGCGCACAAGTTTGCCGGGGGGGGAGGAGAAGATAATGATGTGGAACAGGCGTCGTTTAAGAAAGTTTCGCCTTGACGGAAACCTTGCCGGGAAGCAAACGATAGAAAAGCTAAGTTGCCAAAGTTTGAGCAATTAGTTTTAATTTTTAAGTTATCTTCCTCGAACGACCGTGCTTTGTATGGAAAAGCTGTGCGCGGAGGAACCAACTCGTAGCTAGTTGCGCACTTACTTTATTTCGAGTCCGCTCAACAACTTAATTGTGCTGCAACTAGTCGCGACAAGGTTTCTTGTCAGAAGCGGCACTGCCAGCAGGCTGCTGACGTCCCGCACTTAGCGCTCGCGGCTCGAGTGCCTGCGCCGACAAGCTTCCCTAAAAGCGTAGGGTAAAAACATACAAAGGAAGGAATATAGTAAAGGAAATAACGTAGCAATCGATACAAGAAATAGAGTTATATTACAAGATAGCTTGTCGCAGCTCTAACAGATTGTTCTCATAACATGATTAGCAGCGAGAAGGAAAAAGAAGAAACGGGCGGCCTAATCTACGCGATCGCCCTCAACCCTCTTGATCTCGCTCACCTTGTCCACAATGGGTGCGACAAGGGCCTTGAGCGCTTCCAGATCAGCATCCGGCGGCAAGGATTTGAGGACGTTGGTGAGGTTGAGGCCTGGATTGCGGAAGGCCACCTTCATCAGCACCTTCTGGAGAGCTCATGCGCAGATCTTGCGCGACTCGTCGGCCAGCTGCTTGGGGATCTTCTCCCGGATTCGCTGGAGTGCCGTCGCCACGCCCTTGAAGAATAGGCTGAGCTTGGCGCTGGGTTGGAGATGCTCGTCGGAGGAGTACCCGAGGTCTTCCATCCCCAGCTGCGCCAGCTCCCCATCGATGACTGCGGCGATGTTCACCAGACCCTCGGTCCAGTGCTCCACAGTCTCCCTGAATGCGTTCTGGGTGACGGCAATGCTCGCCAGCAGCGCCTCGTCGGCCTTGATCTTCTCCGACAAAGTCACCTCTCGCTCCTTAGCGCCGTCCAGCGTCTGAGTCAGCATGGCCAGCTTCAGCTCGAGATCTGCGTTGGAATCCTTGGCGGCGCTGAGCTCCTTGCTCCTTTCAGCGAGAAGACCCTGCAACTCACCATGAGCAGCAGCATCCTTCTCGCGCTCGCGCTTGAGCACAGCAAGCTCCTCGCCGCTCGTCTTGAGGTTGGCCTCCAACTGCGTCACCCTCGTCTCCAGCTCCTTCTTGCCGGCCTCTGCAGTTGCGGCAGCATCCCTTGCTTCCTTGAGAGCCCCGCCAAGTGTTTCCTCGCGCGCGACAAGCTCCTCCTCGTAGCTGTCAAGGTTGGCCTTCCGCTGCACCAACTCGCCTTCTCGCGCGGACTGCTTCTCGGCAGCAAGCCTTTGTTCCTCCTCAGCTTCGGCCTTCTCGAGAAGGAAGGCTGTACGCTCCTCAGCGAGTCGCTCCCGCTCCTGTGCCAGGGACCGGAGAGCTTCTTGATTGAGGCCCCGGAGCTCCTCCGCGCGTTTCTCCATATCAACTCCCGCCTTCGCGACAAGCGCTTCCCTGGAAGCCAGCTTGGCTTGTCGTGCGCGGTAGAGTGACAGCAGCTTCCGCAGCAGCTCCTCCTCCTCAGGCTCGCCACTCCTGCTGCTTGGCGCATCGACCAATGACAGCCTGACGGAGGCGAGCAGCTCCTCATCGAAAGTTTCTCCTTTGACCAGCGCCCTGGAGCTCGATGCCCAGGGAAGTTTGATGAAGATACCGTCGCCGGCCTTCAAGTAGGCACCGGGCTGGCGCTCTTCAGAGCCTGGCTCTGCAGCAGCGGCGGAGGGATCGGCGGTCGGCGCAGCGCCTGGCGCTCCTACGGCCTCAGGGCCGTCAGTGCGATCGCCGGATCCCTCGCCAGCTTCTGCGGCGACAGCTTCGGCAGCCTCTTCGCCGGCGGGCTCATCAGCGCCGGCCTCTCCTTCGGTGGCGACGGTGTCGTCGGCACTGCCACGCGCGCCCTCCTCGCCGGCGCCCTCGGTCTCCATCGGCTCCGTAGCAGATGGACCTGACGGACGGAAAAGGGAGAGAAGTCAGGCAAATATGTAAAGAGAAAATCAAAAGAAGAAGAATCCAAGGGAAGTTTTTAGACAAGTGGATTACCTGTACCAAGATCTACAGTTGAGGTCTCAACCACCGCAGGGACATTGGTGCTATCCCTTGCCGGAGAGCTGCCCCTTGCCGGAGAGTTCTCCCTTGCCGGAGAGCGCTCCCTTGCCGGGGACTCCTCCCTTGGCGGCGTAGTCGAAGCAGATGGCACTCCGGGAGCAGCTTCCAGGCTCTCCTGGTGGGGCTGTCCTGCTCCTAGACAAATCAACAGTCAAGATGTCAGTAGAGAAAAGAGCACCCATGCGCACCTGACAGCAGGAAGTGAACTATAAACTTACGCTGGGGGCTGCTTTGGGGAGTAGTTGCCGGGTCCGTCAAGGTGGTCTCAAACGCACCCCCTGCTGACACGGTGGGATCATCTTCGATGACAATCACCGGGGCCTTGGCTCTCTTCGCCGCTCTCTGGGCCAACGTCCTGAAAAGGAATGGATTCAGATCGTAGCAAGTCAGATACAAGACGAAAGAAACAAAAACAGCAAGAATTGAAGAACTACAAGAGCACCAAAGAAACTTACTCTTCCTCTTCCTCGTCGGAGCTGAGCGCGGAGAGGTCGAAGTCCGGCTCCCCTCCGGTGCGGCGAGGCGGAGGAGTAGGTTCCCTTGCCCGCTTGGCAGGGGCGGTAGCGGCGGACCGGGAAGATCCCGCTCCAGTTGCCGCCGCAGCGTGAGGCGCTCCCGCGGCAACATTTCTTGCCGCAGTAGAGTGTGTCGCACGGCTCGGCGGCTGTTGGCTCGTTTGTCGCCCCGCTACGTCCCCGGCCCTGCGGAGACGCCTTCTTGGTGCAGCTAGGGGCTCCACTTGCGGCGCGGTATCTGAAGATTCGGGCCCGACAAGGTCTCCCTCGCCGGGCTCGCTCGGTTCGTCTTCAGGACCGGCAAGCTTTTCCTTGCTGACAAACTCCTCGCGCTCGGCAAGGCTTGCTGCCTCTGCCGCCTCTGCCTCCTCCACGGTGAACCCAAACGCGCCCGCGGCAGCTGCTGCCGCAGCCTCTTCCGCCCTAGTGGCGATGCGCTGCAGCTCCGCGTCGGTAGTGTCGCGGGTGAGGCTCTTCTGTTCGTTAGCGCGGACCGGCACTTCTACCAAGTCGTCGAAGAACGCTTGTACGACGTCATCCGCAGGTTCTTGCCAAGTTGGGGCGATTCCATGTGAATCGCACAACGGCATCATCGCGCGGATCCGGTCAAGCGATGAATTGTTGCACAACGGAACGACGCTCCTCGGCAGCGTGAATGGATGTTGGGGATCTCGTTTGAACAACTCCAGGAGCATCGCATCCAGCTCCAGGACGGTGAAGTTGAAGTTGAGGCCCGGGCGCAGCCTCATGATATCTGCCGAGTTCTTGAACTCCCAGGCGGGTCTCCCCCTCTCCTGCAAGGGGGCGATGCGGCGGCGAAGGAAATCCGCGCCGACAGTGCCTACAGTGAGCCTGGTAAGCCTGAGACGAAGGATCCTGGTGATGGCAATCTTCAGCCTCTCGTCTTCCGGGGCCACGTTGCTCCAATCATTACCATGCACTATTGGGGCTTGGCGCAGGGCAGTGAACGGCTGCAGGTTCTCCTCGACGATCCAGCACCACTCCACTCTCCACTCCTCCCACTTGCTGCGGAGCTCACCCTCCAGATACGCCTCCTTCTTGCCGACTCTCGAGATCCAGGCGATCCCTCCGGCAAGCGGCTCTCCTCTCTCGACTCGAGGAATGAAGAAGTGGCGGAAAAGGGCTACGTTGGGGTGGACTCCGACAAAGTTTTCGCACAAATGTGCGAAAACCGCCATGGTCAGAATGGCGTTGGGGGTGAAGTCAAGGAGGCGGAACCCGTAGGTGTTCATGATGTCACAGAAGAAATCAGAAAAGGGCGGGCAGAGCCCGCAGTAGAAGAACAACGCAAAGAAGGGGTACCCGCTTGGAGCCAGTTCCGAAGCTGCAGCCGGGAGTACCCTCATGCACGGATGCGCATGCGTCTCCGTCGACCAGAAGAGGTAGTAGTACTCCCTCAGTTCCTGCGCACCGAGCTGAGGGGGGAAGAGGGCCCGCTCCTTCCGTAGCGCCGCGAGCCGCTGCGCCTCGGCCAACTTCACGCCCTTCCCCTTGTCGGCTTTTGGAGCCATGGTGGAGGTGGTGGGGGAGATCGGCGGCGTTGGTGATGCTGGTGGCAATGGGGAGCGGAGCGCTGCTCTCTTTCTGCTTCTTGAAGAAGGGGGGAGCGGCGGAGATTTCTGGAGTTGGAGCAACAAACGGCGAGATGGGCGAACTGCCCCTGTTTCCCCTGCTTATAAAGAGGGAGGGGGCGGACGTTTCGCCCTTCCAAATAAAGAAACCACCCACGATCTCTCCCACGACGCCGCATTCGACGCGTGCCGTTAGGGAGGGCGCGGTGGATACTGAGTCAGATACGGCGTAACCCAGGCCGCGTGTGCCCGTGCCCTGTTTTGGGCCTGGCCCAACAGCGCTCGGCACCGTGTATGGCCCAGGCCCGGGGGCTCCTGTCGGTGTACTAGAATAGGGGTACCCTAGTATCCCGAACTTGTGCACGGGCAGTTGCAGCACCCCGCGGCAAGGCTTGCCGGGCGACCGCCAAGGTCCTCCGTGGTTCCTTTGGAGCCATTCAAGAACAAAGTATTTAAGCTCAGGAGAAAAGGCCCCGGCAAGAGGAGCTTGCCGGGAAGGCCAACCAAGGCATTTCAAGGAACTTGCCGCGACGCGCCGCGCGTCCCGGCAAGGCCCGGTGAGCGACAAGCTTCCGGGCGCGACAAGACAACGACTGCGGCAAGGCACTTGCCGCGGCAAGCGGCCACTCTGTGCCCACGCTCCAGCGCATCCACCAACGTGTCGCTCTGGGGGCCTTTCCAGGCGCGCGTGGCGGAAGGCTGTGCAGCCAGCGGTGCACGGTGGCATGCGAAGCTGACAAGACTACCATCGTGGCGAGCGGTGGCGTCCCTGACAGTACCTTTTTGCACTGTTTGGGCGACGCAGACGGGCATTTAATGCCTTTGTCCCCTGCCGTCAGGGTTAGGTAGGATGCACTGTACAGGTAGTTGTACCAACCACCTCTCTTTTTACATTTTTGCCCTCGTCTACGTTGCCACCTGTCGGTGACCCCTTTAGCGTATAAAAGGAGGCCCATGCGCAACGTAGAGGAGGTTCGGATCATTCGGAAGCCAGAAAAGCACTTAGCTCTCTCTTGAGCAAGAAGAGAATACAATCAGACAAGCAGCAGTAGGAGTGTTATCTCTCCGGAGAGCTCTGAAGCTGGGTAAACTGCTCGTGTGCTTCGCCTCGATCCGCTCTTCGTGCGACCTCCGCCCCCCGCCGAACCGAAAGGGGCTCGGTCCGCCGGTCCCATAGGTGTTCGTGGATCAGTCTCCCCCAACACCCCCTTTTAGGCAACCCACCTCCTCTATGCTACTTTTCCCTCTCATCTCTCTCCTCAACCAAAGACCGGCAAGACAAGGTACACCGAGGATTCTACTTCGACAACCAACGAGCACTGGAGACTTTTGTTGCAGCCTCCTCGACCAAGTGCAACCCAGTAGCATTATGTCTACTCCTCAAGATTAGGAACCCATTCCTAGACCCTTCGAGACTTCATAAGATACCCCATCTCGAATCCTTAACCATGTGCTTAACCCACAGAATTGCAAGAGAACCTGTTAAGCCTCCGTCACCTTGCTTATCACTGGGTTCATTAGGGAACTAGTGGACATAGTGAACGAGCACATTATCATCCTAAGATAGCACCAAAACTGACGATGCCATAGGGATGACCAATTTAAGGATATAGGATCAGAGGACAAATGACTTGGTGAGTTTATATCAATGACTATGAGGAATTATCTGAGACTCTTTGGTGGATTATAAGGCTACCATGTTGGTAGACGAACTTGGTGGAATCATGATTGTAGAGTAGCATAGCTTTCATTACCCCTGAGTAAATTGGATTTATAGGACAATTATGATCGCAAGCTGAAACTCCTGGAAGTGCAAGGATTTGACTTGATCAGATGATATTGATAGGAGACAGTTGATATTACGTAAATAACTTGAGGGAAACATGTAGGATTCCTCGTTGGACAAGAGATTTGGATTTAAATAGGTGATCCTAGTGGAGTATAGGTGGTGAGTAAGTATACATGGTTCGGAGTAATTTGGGTTTAGACTGATCACGATACCATGTTCTCGATGGACAATAAACTAGGAGATTGGATTAATTGTTAGAGTTGATTTAGGGATTTATATAAGCCTGAGGTTGGAAGTTACTTGACCCCGAAGATGGGAATTGGTGGACTGACTATAGTAAATATAGCTCTTTCAAGTACTTGGGGATTATAAGACATTAGAAGATCGTATGGAACACCATGTGATAGAGGCAAAGGTGTCCCGTCTTTCGATGAGATGGTGGATTTCGCTTTGGTGGAAGTCGACTTTGACGTTCCGACTACGAACGTGCGAGGACGTCGCGCCTTAGCAATCGCTAAACCAACTCCGAGAGGTTATTGACCACGCCGGAGCACGATCAACCTGACCACGAGGGTTTGTTTCCTGCGAGCAAACGAAGAACAAGCAAGAAACTGAGATTGCAATCTGGATATTTGCGAATATAAGATGAAAGCTTTATGGATCAAGGTGGGGTTCTGTGACGCCTTTGTCTGGTCGTTGAACACAAACGAAGTACGCGAAGTTGCAGCTATGGCGAACTTTTAATCTAAACAAAACCCAAAGTCTAAACGATGCCCTAAGGGCTGTATATATGGAGGAAGAGGGGGGAATTTCGTGGCCCTTGGTGGAGGGGTCCGAAATCAACCGTATCTTTTGTTTCCCCACACATACGGACTCTAAAAATAGCCTATACTTATGTATTTCGAAATTACATGGGCCTGGCCCAATAATAAGGTGACGCAGCACCTAAAATAGCCTCGGGACGAAAATTATGAAGTGGCATCTTGTATATTTCGTCCAAAGCTTCATGCACCCATTATGGTGGCTTCAAAGTCCTGAAATCATCACTTGCAACTCCGTTCTTGTTCTTGCTCCAATATTCATCCTTCTCCAAGCTAGGCCCTTCATTTGTAAGCAAAACAAATGTATCCAATTTAGGCAGCATCATATTCTCATGAACATTAGAATCTTTACCAAGAAAGGAAAGTACCTGGTAATTTAGTTGGCGTGCACGAGCTCTAGTAATTGGTCCAGTATGTATAGCAGCAGGGGCTGTGGGTGTAACAATTGTATTGATGTCCTCATCATCCTCCCCTTCTTGAAATGAAGTCGTCCTCGACGGAAGTTCATCTTCCTCACCCAAATAAGGCTTCAAATCTGCAATGTTAAAAGTGGGACTAACCCCAAAATCTGCAGGCAGCTCAAGTTTATATGCATTATCATTTATTTTCTCTAACACCTTAAAGGGACCATCAGCACGTGGCATTAACTTTGATTTGCGCAAATCAAGAAATCTATCCTTACGCAAATGTAACCAAACAAGATCTCCAGGTGCAAACACAACATGTTTTCTACCCTTATCTCCAGCAAGTTTATATTTAGCATTCATACGCTCAATGTTTTCCTTAGTTAACTCATGCATTTTTAAAATCAATTCAGCACATTGTTTAGCATCAAAATTAACCTTCTCCGAAGATGGAAGAGGCAACAAATCAATAGGTGCACGAGGTAGGAAACCATACACAAGTTCAAAAGGGCACATCTTAGTAGTAGAATGCAATGAATGATTATAAACAAATTCAATATGAGGCAAGCATTCCTCCCACATTTTCTTATTATTCTTCAAAACAGCCCTAAGCATAGTAGACAACGTTCTATTGACTACTTCAGTTTGTCCATCAGTTTCGGGGTGACAAGTAGTACTAAAAAGCAGTTTAGTCCCCAACTTAGCCCATAAACATCTCCAAAAGTGGCTAAGAAATTTAGTATCACGATCTGAAACAATAGTATTTGGCACACCATGCAAGCGAATAATTTCATGAAAGAACAAATCAGCAACATTAACAGCATCATCGCTTTTATGACATGGTATAAAGTGTGCCATTTTCGAGAATCTATCCACGACAACAAATATGCTATCCCTCCCCTTCTTTGTTCGAGGTAAACCTAAAACAAAGTCCATAGATATATCCTCCCAAGGAACACTAGGTACAGGCAAAGGCATATATAAACCATGAGGATTGAGGCATGACTTAGCTTTTTGACATGTAGTGCAGCGAGCAATAAAACGCTCAACATCCCGTCTCATCTTTGGCCAAAAGAAATGTGTAGCAAGTACGTCCTCCGTCTTCTTCACGCCAAAGTGTCCCATTAATCCTCCTCCATGCGCCTCCTGCAACAACAAAAGACGAACGGAGCTAGCTGGAATGCATAGCTTGTTAGCACGAAACACAAATCCATCGTTAACGACGAACTTGTTCCACATTCTTCCTTCTTTACAATTCTGCATTACATCTTTAAAATCAGCATCATGCACATATTGATCTTTGATGGTCTCCAAACCAAATATTTTGAAGTCAAGTTGTGAAAGCATAGTATAGCGGCGAGACAATGCATCAACAATAACATTTTCTTTTCCCTTCTTGTGTTTAATGACATAAGGAAAAGTGATAGAGGCAAAGGTGTCCCGTCTTTCGATGAGATGGTGGATTTCGCTTTGGTGGAAGTCGACTTTGACGATCCGACTACGAACGTGCGAGGACGTCGCGCCTTAGCAATCGCTAAACCAACTCCGAGAGGTTATTGACCACGCCGGAGCACGATCAACCTGACCACGAGGGTCTGTTTCCTGCGAGCAAACGAAGAACAAGCAAGAAACTGAGATTGCAATCTGGATATTGCGAATATAAGATGAAAGCTTTATTGATCAAGGTGGGGTTCTGTGACGCCTTTGTCTGGTCGTTGAACACAAACGAAGTACGCGAAGTTGCAGCTATGGCGAACTTTTAATCTAAACAAAACCCAAAGTCTAAACGATGCCCTAAGGGCTGTATATATGGAGGAAGAGGGGGGGAATTTCGTGGCCCTTGGTGGAGGGGTCCGAAATCAGCCCTATCTCTTGTTTCCCCACACATACGGACTCTAAAAATAGCCTATACTTATGTATTTCGAAATTACATGGGCCTGGCCCAATAATAAGGTGACGCAGCACCTAAAATAGCCTCGGGACGAAATTTATGAAGTGGCATCTTGTATATTTCGTCCAAGGCTTCATGCACCAATTATGGTGGCTTCAAAGTCCTGAAATCATCACTTGTAACTCCGTTCTTGTTCCCCTTGCGCATGCCATCATCTCCATGCTTGTTCTTGCTCCAATGTTCATCCTTCTCCAAGCTAGGCCCTTCATTTGTAAGCAAAACAAATGTATCGAATTTAGGCAGCATCATATTCTCATGAACATTAAAATCATTACCAAGAAACGAAAGTACCTGGTAATTTAGTTGGCGTGCACGAGCTCTAGTAATTGGTCCAGTATGTATAGCAGCAGGGCTGTGGGTGTAACAATTGTATTGATGTCCTCATCATCCTCCCCTTCTTGAAATGAAGTCGTTCTCGACGGAAGTTCATCTTCCTCACCCAAATAAGGCTTCAAATCTGCAATGTTAAAAGTGGGACTAACCCCAAAATCTGCAGGCAGCTCAAGTTTATATGCATTATCATTTATTTTCTCTAACACCTTAAAGGGACCATCAGCACGTGGCATTAGCTTTGATTTTCGCAAATCAGGAAATCTATCCTTACGCAAATGTAACCAAACAAGATCTCTAGGTGCAAACACAACATGTTTTCTACCCTTATCTCCAGCAAGTTTATATTTAGCATTCATACGCTCAATGTTTTCCTTAGTTAACTCATGCATTTTTAAAATCAATTCAGCACGTTGTTTAGCATCAAAATTAACCTTCTCCGAAGATGGAAGAGGCAACAAATCAATAGGTGCACGAGGTAGGAAACCATACACAACTTCAAAAGGGCACATCTTAGTAGTAGAATGCAATGAACGATTATAAGCAAATTCAATATGAGGCAAGCATTCCTCCCACATTTTCTTATTATTCTTCAAAACAGCCCTAAGCATAGTAGACAACGTTCTATTGACTACTTCAGTTTGTCCATCAGTTTGGGGTGACAAGTAGTACTAAAAAGCAGTTTAGTCCCCAATTTAGCCCATAAACATCTCCAAAAGTGGCTAAGAAATTTAGTATCACGATCTGAAACAATAGTATTTGGCACACCATGCAAGCGAATAATTTCATGAAAGAACAAATCAGCAACATTAACAGCATCATCGCTTTTATGACATGGTATGAAGTGTGCCATTTTCGAGAATCTATCCACGACAACAAATATGCTATCCCTCCCCTTCTTTGTTCGAGGTAAACCTAAAACAAAGTCCATAGATATATCCTCCCAAGGAACACTAGGTACAGGCAAAGGCATATATAAACCATGAGGATTGAGTCGTGACTTAGCTTTTTGACATGTAGTGCATCGAGCAATAAAACGCTCAACATCCCGTCTCATCTTTGGCCAAAAGAAATGTGTAGCAAGTACGTCCTCCGTCTTCTTCACGCCAAAGTGTCCCATTAATCCTCCTCCATGCGCCTCCTGCAACAACAAAAGACGAACGGAGCTAGCTGGAATGCATAGCTTGTTAGCATGAAACACAAATCCATCGTTAACGACGAACTTGTTCCACATTCTTCCTTCTTTACAATTCTGCATTACATCTTTAAAATCAGCATCATGCACATATTGATCTTTGATGGTCTCCAAACCAAATATTTTGAAGTCAAGTTGTGAAAGCATAGGATAGCGGCGAGACAATGCATCAGCAATAACATTTTCTTTTCCCTTCTTGTGTTTAATGACATAAGGAAAAGTCTCAATGAATTCAACCCATTTAGCATGTCTACGATTCAGTTTAGCTTGACTTTTAATATGTTTCAAAGATTCATGATCAGAATGTATAACAAATTCTTTGGGCCATAAATAATGTTGCCATGTTTCTAAAGTCCGAACAAGAGCATATAATTCTTTATCATAAGTAGAATAATTCAGACTAGGCCCACTCAATTTTTCAGAAAAGTATGCAACAGGTTTGCCATCTTGTAATAACACACCGCCTAATCCAATTCCACTAGCATCACATTCAAGCTCAAAAGTCTTATTAAAATTAGGAAGTTGGAGTAAAGGAGCATGTGTCAACTTATCTTTCAATACCGAGAAGGCTTCTTCCTGTGCGGTACCCCAAAGAAAAGGCACATCTTTCTTTGTAAGCTCATTGAGAGGTGCAGCAATGGTGCTGAAATGTCTCACAAAACGCCTATAGAATCCAGCGAGGCCAAGAAAACTCCTCACTTGTGTGACCGTTTTGGGTTGCGGCCAACTCTCAATAGCTTCAATCTTGGCTTTATCAACTTCAATTCCTTGTGGAGTAACAACATAGCCAAGAAAAGATACTCGGTCGGTGCAAAAGGTGCACTTCCCAAGGTTACCAAACAAACGTGCATCACGTAGAGCAATAAAAACAGCACGTAAATGTTCCAAATGGTCTTCCAAAGATCTGCTATAAATCAGTATGTCATCAAAGTAAACTACCACAAATCGTCCAATGAAAGCACGTAAAACTTCGTTCATTAATCTCATGAAAGTACTAGGTGCATTAGTTAACCCAAAAGGCATGACTAACCACTCATATAATCCAAACTTAGTTTTGAATGTTGTTTTCCATTCATCTCCCAATTTCATACGAATTTGATGGTATCCACTACGCAAATCAACTTTGGAGAATATTGTAGAGCCACTCAATTCATCAAGCATATCATCTAGCCTAGGAATAGGATGACGATAACGAATAGTAATATTATTAATGCCTCTACAATCAACACACATACGTGATGTACCATCCTTTTTCGGCACTAGAATAATAGGAACAGCACAAGGACTAAGGGATTCGCGTATATAACCTTTGTCGAGAAGCTCTTGTACTTGACGCATAATCTCCTTCGTCTCCTCTGGATTGGTACGGTATGGTGCACGGTTTGGCAGTGAAGCACCGGGAATTAAGTCAATCTGATGCTCAATCCCTCGAATAGGCGGTAATCCCGGTGGCACGTCTTGTGGAAAAACGTCAGCGAACTCCTGGAAAATGTTAGTGACAGCAGGAGGCAAAGAGGAAGGCACATCCTCGAATGAAAATAATGCCTCTTTGCACACAAAAGCATAGCAAACAGATTTGCTGAAATCTAGCTCATCAATATCAGATTTGGTGGCAAATAAACATGCACTTTTCAATTTAATTTCAGAAGCAACACTAGATGGTTTATTATTAGGCTTCATTTGTTGCTCAAATTCTTTTGCCACAATCTGATTTTCACTCATATTCTTCTCCTGTTTTGCTTTATTAGCTCTATTAATATCATCTTTCAAAATGGAATCAGGAGTCATAGGAAGCAAAGTAATATTTTTATCCTTATGAACAAGAGTATAGTGATTGTTTCTACCATGGTGTACAGAGTTTTTATCAAATTGCCATGGTCTACCAAGTAATAAGGAACATGCTTGCATAGGTACCACATCACAATCAACATAATCAGCATATGTAGAGATACTAAAATGCACACGAACAGTACGTGTTACCTTAACCTTGCCGCTGTTGTTGAACCATTGGATGTAGTAAGGATGTGGATGTGGTCTTGTGGTGAGAGAAAGCTTCTCCACCATCTCCATGCTAGCCAAGTTGCTGCAGCTCCCTCCGTCTATTATGACCGCACAGAACGTTCCTTCACAACTCCCTTGGTATGGAACAAATTGTGCCTCTGATTTTGCTCAGCTTGTGTAACCTGCACACTCAAAACACGTTGAGCCACTAAACATTCATACCTGTCAGCGTCTTCAGGAGCCATGTATTGCGTCTCATGATCAGAATCATCTCCACCATGTTCTTCACGTGTAATAAGATCCAATGTCTCCTCATCATAGTCACTAGCGGACTCATATCCACCATCCGCGGTAGCAATCATCACACGCGGAGATTTGCATTCTCTCGCATAATGACCTCCTCCCTTACAACGACGACAAATAATATCACTTGTGTGCCCTGTTGATGCCCTGGAAGAAGAAGAACTCTGTGCAGGCCCGGCAGGTGCGCTCTTGGCAGATAATGGTGGTTGTTCCTGTTTGCTTGTATCACGGCTGTAGGAGGCACCTGATTGATGTGCTGGTGCAGTTGAAGTAGAAGATGCACGCGGCGTCCATGAGGAAGGTCGGCCTGCAGAAAAGTTAGTTCACGCCAATGCTTGTCGATCCTGCACTTCACGTTCAGCTTTACAAGCAAGATGGAATAAACGAGTGATATTAGTATACTCCTTATAGTCTAGAATGGTCTGAATCTCTCTATTTAATCCACCCAGAAAACGTGCAAGCATAGCTTCATTCTCCTCAACAATACCACATCGAATCATGCCAGTTTGTAATTCCTGATAATATTCTTCTACAGAATTTTTTCCTTGTCTTAAACGCTGCAATTTTTGAAGCAATTCACGTTGATAATATGGTGGAACCCAACGCATACGCATAGCAGTTTTCAAAGCAGCCCAAGTAGTTGGAATAGGATATAATCTACAATGTTCAGACCACCAGACACATGCAAAACTAGTGAAAGCACAAACAGCAGCAGCAACCCGTCTCTCCTCGGGATATTGTAAACATGTAAAACATTGTCCAGTTTCTAACTCCCAAGTAAGATATATATCAGGAACATATCTACCCTCAAATGGTGGAATATTCAATTTCAGTTTAGGAATATGGACATCATCTCGTACCTGAGGTGGTGGTGCAAGCCTACCATTACGAATATATACCTGAGGTCGACCTGGTGGTGGTGGTGCTGGTGGTTGCACGTAGTTCGGATTTTGATCAACCTCATCCTCATAATCTCCCACATAATCATCATCCTCCTGGGTACCACCAGCAGCAGTAGCAGGAGCCAAAGAAGCACCAACAGCAGTAGAAGCGGCACCAGAATTTTGTCCTGGCTCAATAGGAACACGCTGTGCTCGTCCATACTGATTCGAAAGGGGCCGTAGTTGTTGCTGTTGCAGAGGTGCGACAGGTGCAGCCGGTGGTGGAAGACGCGCAAGCAGTTCATTAAATCTGTTATCGAGCTTTGTTTCGAACGTCTTCTCAAGGCCAGTAATCTTCTCCATGGCCTCTTCAAAATTGTTCAGCACATCTTGCACCTGTTCAGTCATCATTTGCTGAAACTTATCATGAAGCTCCTTGTTCAATAAGTTCTCCCAGTCAATCTCGTCAGCTTGTGATCCTGGCATGGTTAGCAGCAATAGAAACACACAAGAATATGATCCTACATACTACTAAGAAGTGGTGGTGGTGTATCACAAACCCGTCAAGCAAACCTCAAATTCTTACCAGTTCTTACCCAGCAGCAGGTGGTGATCGGCAACCGTTGTAGTCAAAACTTCTCAAAGCTTGGATAGAGCGATTACCAGGGAGAGTCAAACGCACGACGTAGATGTATGTGGAGCTAGGAAGGCTTATAATATGGTAGCAAAAAGGGTCAGCAATAATCAATTCAGAGATGCAAAATTGAATAAACGCTCAATGACGGTACTGTGCTGGTCCTAGGCTAGACCGTGCTAGAGACGCGAGCCTAGAACACTAACAAAATCACGGCGCTGCACGTAAACAAGGGAAAAGCACACTCTTGATTTTTTTTTCGCTTTTTTTTTGCGCTGCTCTTTTTTTTTGCGAAAAATCACTATAATGGCGAGTGTCTCAAAACTCTTCCCAGGTCAAACTGACAGGATGGGCACGAAATTTTTGTGACCAAAATTTTTTTTTTGACTGCCCGGACCCAAAAACTAGAAACGGGTCAAAAAAAACTTTCTATAACAGCGACTGTCTCAATACGCTTAGAAACACCTAAAAATAGGATAGCCAGAATTTTTTTTGTCAAGTGCGTTTTCCAAAAATTTTGGGCCTAAACGGAGGGTGGTTTCCGGACTCTTTTTTTTTGGAAACCAACCTCTTCTACGGACGGCAAAAGATTGCTGGAATCCGAAACCTACTCAGACAAGGAAACACGAATCGGAAATTAGATGGATCCCGAAAACAAACCTAATATGCAAGGAACTCAGATTGGTGGTGGATATATGGTGGTGGTATATGGCAGCGGTGGTGGTAGCGGTGGTAGTATATGGATATGGATCGGTGGTGGTATATGGACACGGATTGGTGGTGGTATATGGATACAGATTCGGAGCGGTGGCGGATAAGCGGTGGTGGTAGATGGCAGGGACGATGATGATGGTGCGGCGGCGGCGTGACAACTTATGACCAGAACTCGAAACTCTAAAAGACTAGACTCTAAGACCAGCAACTAGACACGACGATGGAACCGCAAATTCAACAAAGCAAAACCCTAAAAAGATTATGCAAAGGCTCAGATTGGTTCGGATATGATGAACTAACCCTAATTTTTTTTGTGGCTTTTTCGTGGACTGTAGGTATGAAGAACAGACTCGATCTAAACTACGAAAAACTGTAAAATCTCACCGAGCAACCTGAAAATCTGATACCACTTGATAGAGGCAAAGGTGTCCCGTCTTTCGATGAGATGGTGGATTTCGCTTTGGTGGAAGTCGACTTTGACGATCCAACTACGAACGTGCGAGGACGTCGCGCCTTAGCAATCGCTAAACCAACTCCGAGAGGTTATTGACCACGCCGGAGCACGATCAACCTGACCACGAGGGTCTGTTTCCTGCGAGCAAACGAAGAACAAGCAAGAAACTGAGATTGCAATCTGGATATTTGCGAATATAAGATGAAAGCTTTATGGATCAAGGTGGGGTTCTGTGACGCCTTTATCTGGTCGTTGAACACAAACGAAGTACGCGAAGTTGCAGCTATGGCGAACTTTTAATCTAAACAAAACCCAAAGTCTAAACGATGCCCTAAGGGCTGTATATATGGAGGAAGAGGGGGGAATTTCGTGGCCCTTGGTGGAGGGGTCCGAAATAAACCCTATCTTTTGTTTCCCCACACATACGGACTCTAAAAATAGCCTATACTTATGTATTTCGAAATTACATGGGCCTGGCCCAATAATAAGGTGACGCAGCACCTAAAATAGCCTCGGGACGAAAATTATGAAGTGGCATCTTGTATATTTCGTCCAAGGCTTCATGCACCCATTATGGTGGCTTCAAAGTCCTGAAATCATCACTTGTAACTCCGTTCTTGTTCTTGCTCCAATATTCATCCTTCTCCAAGCTAGGTCCTTCATTTCTAAGCAAAACAAATGTATCCAATTTAGGCAGCATCATATTCTCATGAACATTAGAATCATTACCAAGAAACGAAAGTACCTGGTAATTTAGTTGGCGTGCACGAGCTCTAGTAATTGGTCCAGTATGTATAGCAGCAGGGGCTGTGGGTGTAACAATTGTATTGATGTCCTCATCACCATGGACATTGGATTTGTAGAATTAATGGATTAGGTAGTTGGTGATGGAAGTTAATGGACTGTTGGGGTTGATTCATAGGAAGGAAACTGGATCTTGCAGTGGCATACGACGTGTTTCCTTAGGGTAGATGTGCTTTATCTTAGACCTTGGAAGAACAGGCTGAGCACTTGGATTGTCATGTTCAAGCTTAGCAGCTTATATGTTCTACCCATGGATTTTTAGGGGTAGACATACATATGAGTTTGGGGATTGTAGACATATATGATTTTGTTAGACCTCCTCTCGGGAGCCATGAGGATATGAATCACATGAGTGATGATTGGAGTTGACCTATGCAAAATGATGCTATCGGTGATATGATGTGATTTGTTTAAAGGACTAGATAGACTATTGGCATCTCAGAAAGCATGCTTAAAGATAAGATGATAAATGTTCACTCTCACACTAGAATCCTTGAAATCCTTAAGCCTTACCAAGCTACAACATGGTCGGATCAGGACCTTAGGGCCTTGACACTAGATCTAGAACCACCTTGGCCCACACTCAACAAGACCACCACTAATTCCCCGGCCTACTTTATGTACCCCGTGAACAAAGTCTTCATGGAGTGCTTAGACAAGATAGTTTTCATCATCATTTGGTGACCTACATGTCCACCTGAAGACGGAAGAAGAGCCGTTCAGCTAGTCCAGGAACATTTGAAGACCGCCATGCCAAGGAGGAAGAACTACCACCATCATCAGGAAGTACACATCCGCGTCGAAGACCAGGTGTATCTGCAAGCCACTCCTCTCTAAGGAACCAAGCATTACCATGACAAGGAGACCCACACCAAGATTCATCGGCCCCCTTCGAGATCACTCCAAGATTTAACAACCCCCTCTGATATCACTACAAGACGAAGAGAAGACAGTTACCAGCTGGAGTTGCCACCTGAGTTACCTGATGTCCACAATGCTTTCCATGCATCACAACCCCAGAAGTGTTTCCAACTTCCTAACTTTCCCGATCTCTACGAGGGCATTGACCACCGAGCCATCGACCCCTAGCCCAATCTAACCTACCGCGAGCTACCCATTAGCAACCTGGGTCAAGAAGAGCGTCATACACGAAGCCACACCATCAAGTACTTCAAGCTCAATGGAGCACTACACGGAAGCAGAAGAAACATGAGGACTTGAAGACTACCCCGGATCCAGTTTTCATATTCCTTTCCACGCCCAGTTTGGGAATCTCGGGGACGAGATTCTTGTAAGGGGGGTAGGTCTGTCACACCCTGATTTTTCATGGCACAACACTTAAGATGATAAATCATGATAAAAAGTGGTTTGACAAAAACTTTTGCATTATTTGACTTTTTATTTTGAGTTGGTTTTCTCTCTGTGTTTTTCAAGTGCTCTTTAAAGTCAACACAACTCCACCTTCTATACTTCATCTCCTTGCCCCAAACTTCTGCCCAATGATCATGCCATGTGTATAGAGCAATATAGTACTTTCTTACAAAAATAATTTGGCCAAAAAGTATTTTCTAAAATTAGTTTTCCAAAAACCCCTAAATTGAGGTTTGCACTGCAAGTACTTGATTTGGGGTGTGAAAAATATTTCAAAGAGTATATTTGAGACCTATTAGATATAGGACTCCCATAAACCACAAAAATATAATTTTAGAAGTTATTTTCCTATTTTATCTAAAAGCTTTTACTTAAGGCCAGAAATGGTCTTTAATAGGGAAAATTTATTTTATGGTTTTAAAAATATTTGATAAAAACCTAGGGAAACTCAGTGGACATATATTGTCCATATATAAGAGTTTCAACACATAGTCATGTTCAAAATATTGGTCAAATCCCTCAAAAACCCTTTCTGGATATTTCAAGATTTTGAAATATTTACAAAGGAAATATTCTCCAAAAATTCCAAGAAAATTCTAGCATGTCACATATGACATTTTGGATGATCTTGATAAGAATCATGTCATGGAGAATATTATAACCCCATGAAATCCCCTCAAAACCATTTCTGTCCATTTTGAAGTTTGAGCAACTTTACATTGCCAAACATGTCCAAATGCTCTCAAATCTTCTGAACATGCTCAAATGGTCTAATAATTCATCTAGAACAAATGGCACAAGTTGGAGAAAATTTTATATTGATCAAAGTGCCCCAAAACCCTCTCTGACCAGAATCTAATTTGAACAAGTTTGTACTACCAACTTTCTCTCCTTGACCCCAACTTTTGTGAGCATGTTTACATGACCAAATGAGGCCACTACACCAAGTGGTGCATCAAGGAGAAGTGATTTGCTCAACTAGATCAACACAAGTTCATTTCTGCTAATTTCTAGGGTTTACAAAAGTTGCATTGGCAACTTTGCCCAAATAATCTCCAAATTGGTGGAAGGCCCTAATTATATGTTTCATTTCACCCAGTGGAGTCTCATGGCAGTTGGAAATCATCTGCTGGCCCAGACCATTATCAAACACCTTCTGCCACTTTCCAAAAATCACCATTTTGACCACTAACACTATTCTCCTTGAGCTCAACTTTTTACCACAGCCCCTCAGATTCCCCTTGCACCTCCAGTAACTCTTCCCTGGCCTCAACTCAATGATTGAAGGGTGAAACATCCCCATTTACCATTCTGAACAGCAGCATTCTTATCCTTTCTCACCTCCCTCCTCACTCCAGTGGCCACCCAGGGCATCCAATGCCCCTCCCTCATTCTTTACTCCTCCCTAGAGCTACCAGACATGCTTGGCCGTGCCCACTTTGCCAAAAAATGGCATGCCGGCCATTTGCACGCTCTGGAGCGCACTACAGTGCGCTCCCGCACTGTAGACGCCCCCTGCCAAGCACCTCCGGCCACCTCGGCTCTCCCCCTCAAGCCAGCCGATGCTGCTCGAGGTCCGCAGCACGCTAAGCCCTGGTCCCCCTCTTCCTTCTCCCTCCTACGGCCTCCCTCACACGCGCGTAATGGCCGCCCAAGAGCTCCAATGAGCACACTCACACGCGCGGCGCCTCTGGCCCCTCCTACTCCCTCTCTTCCTTCCCCTGGTCGTGGACCACCTCCACAAACGCCCCAGACACGCCCACGCGCGCCCCCATGGCCTCCAGCAATGGCTAGAAGCTCACTGGCGCATGAGCCACTGTGCACCGCGCCCCTCCTATTTAAGGCCACCCCGGACCCCGTTCTCTCCATCCCTTGAGCTCTCTCGCCTCCTAGCGATCACCAGTAGAGCCCCAGCTCCCCTCCCCCTCTCTGTGCTCGGGATCGAGCCGAGCGCCGCAGCCTTGGGTCACCGGTGTTTGCGCGGTAAGAGCGTCCTCCACTGCTCCTTTCGCTCGATCTGGAACCGCAGCGAGCCCCTGACTCCTTCCTCCTCCTTTTCCCCTTCGTTTGCAGCCGGAGTCGACCGGAACGACCACCGCCCGACGCACCTCTGCCGTTCTTCCTCGTCGCTGGCGAACCTGGCAACTCCAGCGACGTCCACCACCACCACCCGAACGACGACTCCACGCTGAGTCCAACCGTGCTGTCAGCTCGACCCGCCGTGCCCTGCATCGCCGCCGGTGAGCACGCCGGCCCTCTAGTCGCGAGGTCAGAGATGACAGGCGGGCCCCGCCTGTCATCCTCACCTCTCTCTCGCCCCCTCTCTCTCCCACTGGCAGCTGGGCCCCGCCCGTCAGGTTTAAAAACCTGGCGTGCGCGCGCGCTGGCTCTCCTGGGCCTCTTTTCCCTCTTGCCTGCTTGCACTGTGGCCTTTCTGGCCCAGTGGCATAGTGCCACTTTTCTTTTTTTCTTTTTATGTCTGTTTTATAAAAATTCCACAGGATAAAATATTTATCCAAATGGAATAATTCCAACTCCTAAAATCTTAGAATAATTCCACCTATTTATTGATGTAACATTCGTGCACATCCATCACACTTTTCTATACTGTTCAAATTTAAATTCAAATTTGAGCATTTAAATCCTTCTTTGAAAATCCATTTCCACTATTCCTTAACTCCAAATCCAAAACTAGGAATTTTACCCTTCTTAGATTTCCCCCTAGTATTTATCAAAAATAAGTTGACATTTTTCTGAGCACTTTGGTTTTTTTGTTTTACTATTGCCTTATTTTCTCGTTATTTTCTTGCGACGATTAGATCCCGTACTAGACGAAGTTGCTGAAGAAGAAGAAGGAGAAGGATTTGAAGAACTTGAAGACCAAGGCAAGCAGCCCTTTGACCATCTCTATGAAACCCTTTTTAAGCATGTCATATAGCACATATTGTTGTTGCAACGGAATCATGATGAGGTGGTAACCACTTCGATGGTTTGCCACCGTCCTTCCTCGTTGATACTTGCATTATGCATGACCCTACCTTCTTATGAGGGTTATGCCGGTGGGAGTAGATAGGATGCTAAAGTAGATGCTACGCAAAAAGGGACGGGTATATGCATGATGAAGGAGACAAAGTATTTTCAAAAGACTTTCCGAAAACCCCGTCGGGTGCCACTTATGCCCGAGGAAGATGATGAGATGGGTAACCACTTGATGACGAAGTGGTGTACCGAGGCAAGTGTGTGTGTTGTTTTCAAAAATGGATTAGATTTAAGATTTATCGACTGTCCCAACCTTACATGCGCAACCACTCTACCCTTATATGGGAAATGGCATTATTGATTACCTAGGCCGATACTAGTTTGTAGCCCGCATTACTAGTGACGGGGGAGAGTTGGTGCTCTCTCTCGGGACGGGGTCGTGCCAGGTAGGGCGGCCATGACTGTTTTCACAGGGCACCGGATACACCGTTGTGTCCCCTCTTGGATGTTATGATCTCGAGTGAGTCTCGTATGATGTACATCGTGAGGATACGGAACAACGAGTGGACTCCTTGTTAGTGTCGTCTAGGGAAAGATAGTGATCGGGTGCTTACCCCGGGTACTTGAGGTATCGCGGGTCGTGGATGACACGGAAGTTCCCCGGATCTTGTGGGTAAAGTGTGCAACCTCTGCAGAGTGTAAGTCTATTCGAATAGCCGTGTCCACGGTTAAGGACAGTTGGGTGGTGCTGCTTAAACTATGTCTAGAGTTTTACAATCGTGTGTGTGAGTTGATAAAACTACTTGGGTCAAGTCAAAGGACTTGACATGATTGAGTTGGGTTGGTGCCCACTCTATTTATGTTGATATCTGTAACCTGTCCTCATGGTTACTTGAATTCTCCTGATGCATGTCTTACAAATTGTTGAGCATGTCATTGCACTCAAAACTAGCTTTCTGCAAAAATTTACCTATATCATGTATTGTTACATCTTGGACCAAAATATGGGTTGCTTGCGAGTACATTCAAAGTACTCATTGGCTTGCCACTGGTTATTTAATTGGCCAGGCATGGAAGAACCGGAGTTCGAAGAAGAGTTCTTTGGAGACGAGCATGCGAACTAGGGCGTTTCCCAGTCAGAATGCCTATAGGGTTCAGGCAGATGGCATGGTTTCTACTTATCGATGAAGATTTCCGCTGCTTGTGTTTCATTTGATGTTCAGCCCTTAAGGCTTTATCAATGTTAGACTTGACCATAATGGTCATAATTTGTATAAGACGGTATGTATGGATGTAAGACTCTTGTTATTCAGCTTCTGTGTGTTCAGTGAGCATTGATCTCTGGGATCACTGTACACGTGCATTCGGTGATCTTGACTTATGAGTCGGGGTCCCCACACTTGTGCATTGTCTCCTACTGGATTAATACCTTGGTTCTCAAAACTGAGGGAAATACTTACGCTACTTTGCTGCATCACCCTTTTCTCTTCAAGGGAAAACCAACGCAAGCTCAAGAGGTAGCAAGAAGGATTTCTGGCGCCCTTGCCGGGGAGATCTACATCATGTTAAGCCATACCAATTACCCGTCATAAACTCTTCTTCCTTGCGTTACATTATTCGCCATTCGCCTCTTGTTTTCCTCTCCCCCACTTCTAAAACTTTTTTCGAAAACCTTTGCCGTTTTCTCCGGCCTTCTTCCGTTTGATCTTTTGTCTACTTGTGTTACCATGTGCCTTCTTTTTGCTTGCATCTTCGCTTGCTAAAAGTTTATGGATCCTCGTCCACTGGCTAATCTTTTTAACAGATCCAATTATGATGAACCAATTGTTAGTGAGTTTTGTGCACTAGATTATGTTTATGAAGTTTTGCTTGAAATTCATGAATCTGAAAATTGTGATGAAGAAATTTATGAAGAGATTCACGATAGCTCCTTGAATGAAAAGCATGATTGCAATGATTTTACTATAAATTCTATTGATGTAAACTATACTAAAAATACGCAAAACCCTAAGCTTGGGGATGCTAGTTTTGCTATATCTACTACTTGTTGCAATGATCATGATTGGGGGGATTCTTCTTATGATCTTGAAATTTTATTTAAGCCCCATGATGAATATGAGATTGAAAATAATGTTTGCTATAATATTGAAAGTGAGTTTGGAAGAGTTTCAACTTTAGATCTCACTTATTTGGAGAATTTTCAATCTTATAGTTTTTTTGATAAAAGTGGGTTTGGAGAGGTCATCACTTTAGTTAATGTTAATCCCACTATTTTGGAAGAGTGTCAACTTTGCATGCATGTGGATCGTGTTGAGAATATGTTTGGTGCTAGCTATATTGTTGAATTTGCTTATGATCCTACATGTAATTATTATGAGGGAGGAAAATATGGTTGTAGGAATTTTCATGTCACAAATTTACCTCCCGTTATGTTGAGATTGCTTCTGCTTCTTTCTTCTTCCTTGCATATGCTAGTTTTTGCTTTCCTTGATAATTTGTTTGCCTAGGAGATGCCTATGCATAGGAAGTATGTTAGACTTATATGTGTTTTTCACATGCTATTTGATGCTCTCTTTGTGCTTTAATTCTTATCTTTCATGTGAGCATCAACAAAATTATCAATTCCTAGCTAGGGGCGTTGAACGATTGCGCTTGTTGGGTGGCAACCTAATTTTATTTTTGTCCTTTGTTTTTTGCTCCTGTTTAGTAACAAATAATTCATCTAGCCTCTGGTTAGATGTGGTTTTTCGTGTGTTGTTTTCTTATTTTGATGAATCTATGAGTAGTATTGGGGGGGATATGAACCATTGAGAAGTTGGAATATAGTAGGTATTACACCAATATAAATAAAGAATGATTTCACAATAGTACCTTAAAGTGGTGATGTATTTTCTTATACTAAGGGAGCTCATGAGATTTTCTGTTGAGTTTTGTGTTGTGAAGTTTTCAAGTTTTGGGTAAGGATTTGATGGAATATGGATAAGGAGTGGCAACAGCCTAAGCTTGGGGATGCCCAAGGCATCCCAAGGTAATATTTAAAGGACAACCAAAAGCCTAAGCTTGGGGATGCCCGAGAAGGCATCCCCTCTTTCGTCTTTGTCTATCGGTAACCTTACTTGAAGCCATATTTTTATTCACCACATGATATGTGTTTTGCTTGGAGCGTCTTGTATGATTTGAGTCTTTGATTTTTATTTTACCACGATCATCCTTGATGTACACACCTTTTGGGAGAGATACACATGAATCATGATTTATTAGAATACTCCATGTGCTTCACTTATATTTTTTAAGCCAGGCAATATTGCTCTGGTACTTCACTTATATCTTTTTAGAGCACAGCGGTGGCTTTATTTTATAGAAATTGTTTAACTCTCATGCTTCACTTTTATTATTTCGAGAGTCTTTTAGAACAGCATGGTAATTTGCTTTGGTTCCTAATATGATGGGCATCCAAGATGGGTATAATAAAAACTTTCCTATGAAGTGCATTGAATACTATGAGAAGTTTGATTCTTTATGAATGTTTTGAGATATGAAGATGGTGATATTAGAGTCATGCTAGTAGAGTAGTTGTGAATTTGAGAGATACTTGTGTTAAAGTTTGTGATTCCCGTAGCATGCACGTATGGTGAACCATTATGTGATGAAGTTGGAGCATGATTTATTTATTGATTGTCTTCCTTATAAGTGGCGGTCGGGGACGAGCGATGTCTTTTCCTACCAATCTATCCCCCTAGGAGCATGCGCGTAGTACTTCGTTTCGATCACTAATAGATTTTTGCAATAAGTATGTGAGTTCTTTATGACTAATGTTGAGTCCATGGATTATACACACTCTCACCCTTCCACCATTGCTAGCCTCTCTTGTGTCGCGCAATTTTCACCGATACCATACACCCACCATATACCTTGCTCAAAACAGCCACCATACCTACCTATTATAGCTTTTCCATAGCCATTCTGTGATATATTGCCATGCAACTTTCCATCGTTCCGTTTATTATGACACGCTACATCATTGTCACATTGCTTTGCATGATCATGTAGTTGATATCGTATTTGTGGCAAAGCCACCATTCATAATTTTTTCATACATGTCACTCTTGATTCACTGCACATCCTGGTACACCGCCGGAGGCATTCACATAGAGTCATATTTTGATCTAAGTATTGAGTTGTAATTATTGAGTTGTAAGTAAATAAAAGTGTGAAGATCTTCATTATTAGAGCATTGTCCCATGTGAGGAAAGGATGATGGAGACTATGATTCCCCCACAAGTCGGGATGAGACCCCGGACGAAAAAAAGAGGCCATAAAAAAAGAGAAGGCCCAAAAAATGAGAGAAAAAGAGAGAAGGGACAATGTTACTATCCTTTTTGCACACTTTTGCTTCAAAGTAGCACCATGATCTTCATGATAGAGAGTCTCCTATGTTGTCGCTTTCATATACTAGTGGTAATTTTCATTATAAAACTTGGCTTTTATATTCCAATGATGGGCTTCCTCAAAGTGCCCTAGGTCTTCGTGAGCAAGCAAGTTGGATGCACACCCACTTAGTTTCTTTTTGAGCTTTCATACACTTATAGCTCTAGTGCATCCATTGCATGGCAATCCCTACACACTCACATTGATATCTACTGATGGGCGTCTCCATAGCCCGTTGAAACACCTAGTTGATGTGAGACTATCTTCTTCCTTTTTGTCTTCTCGACAACCACCATTCTATTGCACCTATAGTGTTATGTCCAATGGGCACACTCATGTATTGCGTGAAGATTGAAAAAGTTTGAGAACATCAAAAGTATGAAACAATTGCTTGGATTGTCATCGGGGATGTGCATGATTTAAATATTTTGTGTGATGAAGATAGAGCTTAGCCAGACTATATGACTTTGTAGGGATAGCTTTCTTTGGCCATGTTATTTTGAGAAGACATGATTGCTTTGTTAGTATGCTTGAAGTATTATTATTTTTACGTCAATATTTAACTTTTGTCTTGAATATTTCGGATCTGAACATTCATACCACAATAAAAAAATTACATGGATAAATATGTTAGGTAGCATTCCACATCAAAAATTCTGTTTTTATCATTTACCTACTCGAGGAGGAGCAGGAATTAAGCTTCGGGATGCTTGATACATCTCCAACGCATCTATAATTTTTTATTGTTCCATGCTATTATATTATCTGTTTTGGATGTTTAATAGGCATTAAATGTTGTTTTATATTATTTTTGGGACTAACCTATTAATCGAGGGCCCAGTGCCAGTTTCTGTTTTTTGTCTATTTAAGAGTTTTGAAGAAAAGGAATACCAAACGGAGTACAAACGGAATGAAACCTTCGCGATGATCTTTCTTGGACCGAAAGAAAACCAGAAGACTTGGAGGATGAAGTTGGAGACGCAACGAGCAAGCCACGAGGCAGGAGGGCACCCCCAAGGGGTAGGGCGCGCCCCCACCCTTGTGGACCCCTCATAGCTCCCCTGACCTAGTTTCTTATATATACTCTTATACCCTGACAACATCGAGGGGAGCCATGAAACCACTTTTCCATCGCTGCATCCTTCTATACCCGTGAGATCACATCTAGGGACCTTTTCCAGCGTCCTGCCGGAGGGGGATTCGATCACAGAGGGCTTCTACACCAACACCATTATCTCTCCGATGAAGCGTGAGTAGTTTACCATAGACCTTCGGGTCCATAGTTATTAGCTTGATGGCTTCTTCTCTCTCTTTGATTCTCAATACCATGTTCTCCTCGATGTTCTTGGAGATCTATTCGATGTAATATTGTTTTGCGGTGTGTTTGCGAGATCCGATGAATTGTGGATTTATGATCAAGATTATCTGTGAATATTATTTGGTTCTTCTCTGAATTCTTATATGCATGATTTGATATCTTTGCAAGTCTCTTAGAAATATCGGTTTAGTTTGGCCTACTAGATTGATCTTTCTTGCCATGGGAGAAGTGCTTAGCTTTGGGCTCAATCTTGCGGTGTCCTTTCCCAGTGACAGTAGGGGCAGCAAGGCATGTATTATATTGTTGCCATCACGGAAAAAAGATGGGGTTTTCATCATATTGCTTGAGTTAATTCATCTACATCATGTCATCTTGCTTAATGCGTTACTCCGTTCTTTATGAACTTAATACTCTAGATGCATGCTGGATAGCGGTCGATGTGTGGAGTAATAGTAGTAGAGGCAGGCAAGAGTCGGTCTTCTTGACACGGATGTGATGCCTATATTCATGATCATTGCCTTAGATGTCATCATAACTATGCACTTTTCTATCAATTGCTCGGAAATAATTTTTTCACCCACCGTAATATATGCTATCTTGAGAGAAGCCACTAGTGAAACCTATGGCCCCCAGGTCTTTTTTCCATTATATCGAATCTTGTTTACATCTTGCTAGTTTCCGATCTACTATTTTGCAATCTTTACTTTCCAATATATAAACCTAAAATACCAAAAATATTTAGTTTACCGTTTATCTATCTCTATCAGATCTCACTTTTGCAAGTGACCATGAAGGGATTGATAACCCCTTTATCGCGTTGGGTGCAATTTGTTGATTATTTTTGCAGGTATTCGGTGACTTGTGTGTTATCTCCTACTGGAGTTATACATTGGTTCTCAAAACTGAGGGAAATACTTACGCTACTTTGTTGCATCACCCTTTCCTCTTCAAGGGAAAACCAACGCAAGCTCAAGAGGTAGCAGCATACGTCGATGACATCGTTGTCAAGTCGAGGGAAGTGAGGACCCTGATCAAAGACTTGGAAGAAACATTTGCTAACCTGCATAGCATAAACCCGAAGCTCAATCCGGAGAAGTGTGTGTTCAGGGTCCCATCTGGCAAGCTACTAGGTTTTCTGGTGCCGCACAGAGGGATCGAAGCCAACCCCTATAAGGTCAAGTCAATAGAGCAGATGAGCCCGCCTTAGACCCTCAAGGAGATGCAGAAGCTCACAGGGTGCGTGACCTCCTTGGGGAGCTTTATCTCCAAGCTCGGTGAGCGCGCCCTCCCTTTCTTCAAGCTGATGAAGAAGAAGGGCCCGTTCGAGTGGACCGTTCGAGTGGACCCCGAAAGCTAAGGCGGCCTTCGAAGACCTCAAGCGATACCTCACGAGTCAGCCTGTCATGGTGGTGCCCCACCCGCATGAGCCCCTGGTGCTCTACTTGGCATCCACTCCCCACTTGGCCAATGCAGCGCTCGTGGCGGTCAAAGAGGGGCCGCTGGTGCAGGCTCAAGGCAAAGCGTCCAGCAGGAAGCCGCACAACCTTTCCTATCCCAGGGTGATGCTCCCGAGGACCCCACTGCTTCATTAACCTCCGAGCCTCGCGAGCCCCTCGCACCCCCAGTGGGGCGACACGCCCCCGACTCCTCGCCTCTCGTCAAGCATCCGGTGTACTTCGTCGGCAATGTGTTGCGCGATGCACGGGCATGCTACCCCATGCAGGAGAAACTCCTGATCGCACTCCTCGTCACCTCTAGGAAGTTGTGTCACTATTTCGAAGGCCGTCCCATCAAGGTCATGTCAGCGTATCCCCTGGAGAAGGTGTTGTACAACCCCAACGCCGTCGTGGCGGTTGCGGAATGGAATATCGAGCTACAGGCTGATACGTCTCCAACGTATCTATAATTGATGAAGTATTCATGCCATGTTTACAATAGTTTTATATGATTCTGGTATGATTTGATTAGAACTAACCCGGGCTAACATTGTTTTCAGTAGAACTATTGTGGTGTTTTTTGTGTGCAGAAATAGGAGTTCTCGGAATGCGCTGAAAATCAACGGAGATTTTTTTGGAAAATATAAAAAATACTCAAACGAAAATCTACCGGAGGGGAGTCCCAAGGGCACCACGAGGGTGAGGGCGCCCCCGCTAGGGCGCGCCCCTGCCTCGTGGACTCCCCGTGGGCCCCCTTGACGTGAAATCAACGCCAAGCCCTCCTATAAATCGAGAAAACCCAAAACAGAAGAGAGATAGGAAGTTCCGCCGCCGCAAGCCTCTGTAGCTACGAGAAATCAATCTAGGCCCTCTCCGGCACCCTGTCGGAGGGGGCCATCATCACCAGAATCCATGGGGAAGGATCTCGGAGGGTCCATCATCGCCATGAAGGCCAAGGACCAGAGGGAGAACCTCTCCCCATCTAGGGTGGAGGCCATGGAGGAGCAAGCACAAGGGGGAGATCCTCTCCTCCTCTCTCTCTCTTGGTGGCGCCGGAGTGCCATTGGGAGGGGAATCATCGCCGTCGTGATCGTCTTCATCAACATCACCATCATCATCACCATCCTCATCTCTTTTACGCGGTCCACTCTCCCGCACCCCGCTGTAATCCCTTCTTGAACATGGCGCTTTATGCCACATATTATGATCCAATGATGTGTTGCCATCCTATGATGTTTTGAGTAGATATCCTTTGTCTTTGGGTTGATTGATGATCTAGATTGGTATGAGCTTTATGTTTTATTTTGGTGATGTCCTATTGTGCCCTCCGTGTCGCGCAAGCATGAGGGATTCCCGCTGTAGGGTGTTGCAATACATTCGTGATTCGCTTATAGTGGGTTGCTTGAGTGACAGAAGCATAAACCCGAGTAAGGGGGTTGTTGCATATGGTATAAAGGGGACTTGATATGATAAAATGCTATGGTTGGGTTTTACCTTAATGATCTTTAGTAGTTGCGCATGCTTGCTAGAGTTCCAATCATAAGTTCATATGATCCAAGAAGAGAAAGTATGTTAACTTATGCCTCTCCCTCATATGAAATTGCAATAATGACTACCGATCTTGTTAACAATTGCTTATGACATTTCGCACACCGACCCTTCATTATTCCACACTCGCTATTTATAATACTTAAGTAATATATTCTAACTTTATGATAACATCACTGCTACGTCTTAAGCTTGCGTTGGTTTTCCTTGAAGAGGAAAGGATGATGCAGCAAAGTACCGTAAGTATTTCCCTCAGTTTTTGAGAACCAAGGTATCAATCCAGTAGGAGGCTCCTCAGAAGTCCCACGCACCTACACAAACAAAGAAGAACCTTGCAACCAACGCAATAAAGGGGTTGTCAATCCCTTCACGGCCACTTGGGAAAGTGAGATCGGATAGAGATAATATGATAAGATAAATTTTTTCGGTATTTTTATAATATAGATGGAAAAGTAAAGATGCAAACAAAAGTAGATGGTAAACTTATATGATAGAAGATAGACCCGGGGGCCATAGGTTTCACTACTGGCTTCTCTCAAGATAGCATAAGTATTACGGTGGGTGAACAAATTACTGTCGAGCAATTGATAGAAAACCGCATAGTTATGAGATTATTTTGGCATGATCATGTATATAGGCATCATGTTCATGACAAGTACATCGAAACGATTCTGCATCTACTACTATTACTCCACACATCGACCGACTCATGCCTGCATCCAGAGTATTAAGTTCATAAGAACAAAGTAACGCATTAAGAAAGATGACATGATGTAGAGGGATAAACTCATGCAATATGATATAAACCCCATCTTTTTATCCTCAATGGCAACAATACAATATGTGCCTTGCTACCCCTGCTGTCACTGGGAAAGGACACCGCAAGATTGAACCCAAATCTAAGCACTTCTCCCATTGCAAGAAAGATCAATCTAGTAGGCCAAACCAAACTGATAATTCGAAGAGACTTGCAAAGATAACATAATCACAGATAAAAAATCAGAGGAGATTCAAATATTTCTCATAGATAAACTTGATCATAAACCCACAATTCATCGGATCTCGACAAACACACTGCAAAAAGAGTTACATCGAATAGATCTCCAAGAAGATCAAGGAGAACTTTTTATTGAGATTCAAAGAGAGAAAAGAAGCCATCAAGCTAATAACTATGGACCCGAAGGTCTATGGTAAACTACTCACAACTCATCGGAGAGGCCTTGGAGATGATGTAGAGGCCCAACATGGTCGATTCCCCCTCCGGCGTCGCGGATACAAAAGGTTGCGGCGGTGGAAATAGTTTTTCGTGGTGCTCCTGGATGTTTTCGGGGTACATGGGTATATATAGGAGGAAGAAGTAGGTCGGTGGACGCTCGAGGGGCCCACGAGGGTGGGGGGCGCGCCCACCCCTAGGGGCGCGCCGGGCACCCTCGTGGTCGCCTCCTCTATTGCTTGACGTCCACTCCAAGTCCCCTAGATTGTGTTTGTTCCAAAAAGATCGCTCCCGAAGGTTTCATTCTGTTTAGACTCCATTTGATACTCCTTTTCTTTGAAACACTGAAATAGGCAAAAAAAAACAACAATTCGAGCTGGGCCTCCGGTTAGTAGGTTAGTCTCAAAAATGATATAAAAGTTTAAAGTAAAGCCCATAAACATCCAAAACGGGTAATATAATAGCATGGAACAATCAAAAATTATAGATATGTTGGAGATGTATCAAGCATCCCCAACCTTAATTCCTGCTCGTCCTCGAGTAGGTAAATGATAAAAACAGAATTTTTGATGTGGAATGCTACCTAGCATAATTCTCAATGTGATTTTCTTTATTGTGGCATGAATGTTCAGATCGAAATGATTCAAAATAAAAGTTCATATTGACATAAGAAATAGTAATACTTCAAGCATACTAATCAAAGCAATCATATCTTCTCAAAATAGCATGGCTAAAGAAAGGTATCCCTACAAAATCATATAGTCTGGTTGTTGCTCTATGTTCATCACACAAAGTATTTAATCATGCACAACCCCGATGACAAGCCAAGCAACTGTTTCATACTTTAGTAATCTCAAACCTTTTCAACTTTCACGCAATACATGAGCGTGAACCATGTACATAGCACTATATGTGGAATAGAATGGTGGTTGTGGAGAATACAAAAAGGAGAAGATAGTCTCACATCAACTAGGCGTATCAACGGGCTATGGAGATGCCCATTAATAGATATCACTGTGAGTGAGTAGGGATTGCCAAGCAACGGATGCACTAAAGCTATAAATGTATGAAAGCTCAACAAAAGAAACTAAGTGGGTGTGCATCCAACTTGCTTTCTCACGAAGACCTAGGGCGTTTTGAGGAAGCCCATCATTGGAATATACAAGCCAAGTTCTATAATGAAAAATTCCCAGTAGTATATGAAAGTGACAACATAGGAGACTCTCAATCATGAAGGTCATGGTGCTACTTTGAAGCACAAGTGTGGTAAAAAGGATAGTAGCATTGTCCCTTCTCTCCTTTTCTCTCATTTTTTTATTTGGTGGGCTCTTTGGCCTCTCTTTTTTTATAAAGTCCAAAGTCTCATCCCAACTTGTGGGGGAATCATAGTCTCCATCATCCTTTCCTCACTTGGGACAATGCTCTAATAATGAAGATCATCACACTTTTATTTACTTACAACTTGATACTTAGAACAAGATATGACTTTATATGAATGCCTCCGGCGGTGTACCGGGATATGCAATGAATCAAGAGTGACATGTATGAAAAATTATGAAGGTGGCCTTGTCACAAATACGATATCAACTACATGATCATGCAAGATCAATATGACAATGATGATGCGTGTCGTAATAAACGGAACGGTGAAATGTTGCATGGCAATATATCTCGGAATGGCTATGGAAATGCCATAATAGGTAGGTATGGTGGCTGTTTTGAGGAAGGTATATGGTGGGTGTATGGTACCGGCGAAATTTGCGCGGCACAAGAGAGGCTAGCAAAGGTGGAAGGGTGAGAGTGTGTATAATCCATGGACTCAACATTAGTCATAAAGAACTCATATACTTATTGCAAAAATCTACAAGCCATCGAAAACAAAGCACTACGCGCATGCTCCTAGGGGGATATATTGGTGGGAAAAGACCATCGCTCGTCCCCGACCGCCACTCATAAGGAAGACAATCAGTAAATAAAATTGTGCTCCAACTTCATCATAAGGCGGTTCACCATACGTGCATGCTACGGGAATCACAAACTTCAACTCAAGTATTCTTTAAATTCATAATGACCCAACTAGCATGACTCTAATATTACCACCTCTATATCTCAAAACAATTATTAAGTATCAAATTGATCATAGCATCCAATTCACTTTCTATGATAGTTTTTATTATACCCAACTTGGATGCCCATCATTCAAGGACCAATTTTATAACCATAGCAAATAACATGCTGTTCTAAAGGACTCTCAAAATAATATAAGTGAAGCATGAGAGATCAACAATTTCTACAAAATTAAGCCACTGTCGTGCTCTAAAAGATATAAGTGAAGCACTAGAGCAAAAATTATCTAGCTCAAATGATATAAGTGAAGCACATAGAGTGGGCTTCTCCCAAACGGTGTGTACGGCAAGGATGACTGTGGTAATCTAGAAAGCAAATACTAATATCATACACGACGCTCCAAGCAAAACGCATATCATGTGGTGAATAAAAATATACCTCCAAGTAAAGTTACCGATAGACGAAGACGAAAGAGGGGATGCCTTCCGGGGCATCCCCAAGATTAGGCTTTTGTTTATCCTTGAATATCTTGGGGTGCCATGGGCATCCCCAATCTTAGGCTCTTGCCACTCCTTATTCCATAGTCCATTAAATCTTTACCCAAAACTTGAAAACTTCACAACAGAAAACTCAACAGGAAATGTCATAAGCTCCGTTAGTGCAAGAAAGAAAAACCACCACATAAGGTACTGTAATGAACTCATCCTTTATTTAAATTGGTGTTAAACCTACTGTATTCCAACTTTTCTATGGTTCATACCCACCGATACTAACCATAGATGCATCAAAATAAGCAAACAACACACGAAAAACAGAATCTGTCAAAAACAGAACAGTCTGTAGCAATCTATAACTCTCGAATACTTCTGTCACTCTAAAAATCCTACCAAAATAGGAAGTCCTGGTTAATTTGTCTATTGATCCATAGAAGAAAGAATCAACACAAAATATCGTTTATGTGAATTACTAAAATTATTTTTGTGCATGCAAAGTTTCTGTTTTTCAGCATAATCAAATTAACTATCACCGTAGGTTATCCTATAGGTTCTACTTGGCACAAACACTAATTAAAACATATAAACACATATAAACATAAGCTAGATGAAATATTTATTACTAAACAGAAGCAAAAAGCAAGAAACAAAAATAAAATTGGGTTGCCTCCCAACAAGCGCTATCGTTTAACGTTCCTAGCTAAGCACTGAGATTTGGATGATGCTCACATGAAAGACAAGAATTGAAGCGCAAAGAGAGCATCATGAAACACGTGACAAACACATATAAGTCTAACATACTTACTATGCACAGGCATTTTATAAGAAAACAAATTACCATAGCAAGAAAAAATTAGCATATGTAAGGAAGAAGAAAGAGACGAAAGCAATCTCAACATGACGAGAGGTAATTTTGTAACATGAAAATTTCTACAACCATATTTTCCTCTCTCATAATAATTACATGTGGGATCATAAGCAAATTCAACAAACTAGTTATCACATAAAATATTTTCAACACGATCCACATGCATGGAAAGTTAACACTCTTCCAAGATAGTGGGATTAACATTAACTAAAGTCAGGACCTCTCCAAACCCACTTTTATCAAAAATATCATAAGATTGAACATACTCCAAATATGTGGGATCTAAAGTTGACACTCTTCCAAACCCACTTTCAATATTGTTGCAAACATTGTTATCAATCTCATATTCATCATGGGGTTTAAATAAATGTTCAAGATCATAAGAAGAATCACCCCAATCATGATCATTGCAACAAGTAGTAGACATAGCAAAACTAGCATCCCCAAGCTTAGGGTTTTGCATATTATTAGCACAATCTACATCAATAGGTTTTATAATAACATCATCACAATTATGCTTTTCATCGAAGGAACTATCAAGTATGGGTGCAATAGTAACGATCTCATGCTTAACATAAGGAACTATAGAAAATTCATCTTCATAAATATTGGCATCATCGCCAGAAGAATAGCAAGCATCATGTTCATCAAGGGAAATTTCAATCAAATCATCGGAATCATCATTATCTATAGATTCATGCATATCATTATTCTCTACCAAACCAACGGTCATTCTCTCAATAAATTGTTTTACATAGACATTATGAGCATAGTTTTCATAGCAATATTTAAGTATGTCAAAATTTTCAGATTCGTATAGAGTAATATCATACTTTTCAATCAAAGAAGCAACTTTATAAGCACCCTTAAAAGCAACAAATTCTTCAATTTGTTCGATATCATATTAACTATAAAGACCCTTTGCATAAGAAGATAAGATTTCATTATCATTAAACTCACATAGGTAGGGAAGGTGTTTTTTAGGGTTCTTAGAGCAACAAGTAAAATCACAAATTTCACAAAGATTCCAAGCATAACACAACAAACGGTTTATTTGATCCCATAAAAGTACCCCTTTTTGAGACACACGATGACGCAGAAAATGAGCATGCTCATCTAATGATTTCCCATCAACTCGGCTAGTTGGGGTTTCAGCACGAGCGCATAAGGATCGAAGATGATCCATGTCGAACACTTTAAGTGGATCCATATCAATAGATTTAGCAAGCAAAGATGCAAGCACATAGAAGGCACATGGAGACACAAGCAAACATAAGATCAAACGGAAGAAGGGCGAAGAAAACGGCATGGGTGGAGTGGGGGAGAGGAAAACGAGAGGCAAATGGCAAATAATGTAATGCGAGGGAGATGAGTTTGTGATGGGTACTTGGTATGTCTTGACTTGAGCGAAGACCTCCCCGGCAACGGCACCAGAAATCCTTCTTGCTATGTCTTGAGCTTGCGTTGGTTTTCCTTGAAGAGGAAAGGGTGATGCAGCCAAGTAGCGTAAGTATTTCCCTTAGTTTTTGAGAACCAAGGTATCAATCCAGTAGGAGGCTCCTCAGAAGTCCCATGCACCTACACAAACTAACAAGAACCTCGCAACCAACGCAATAAAGGGATTGTCAATCCCTTCACTACCACTTGCGAAAGTGAGATCTGATAGAGATAATATGATAAGATAAATATTTTTGGTATTTTTATAATATAGATGGAAAAGTAAAGATGCAAATAAAAGTAGATGGTAAACTTATATGATAGAAGATAGACCCGGGAGCCATATGTTTCACTAGAGGCTTCTCTCAAGATAGCATAAGTATTACGGTGGGTGAACAAATTACTGTCGAGCAATTGATAGAAAAGCGCATAGTTATGAGATTATTTTGGCATGATATTGTATCTAGGCATCACGTCCATGACAAGTAGATCGTAACGATTTTGCATCTACTACTATTACTCCACATATCGACCGACTCCTGCCTGCATCTAGAGTATTAAGTTCATAAGAACAGAGTAATGCATTAAGAAAGATGACATGATGTAGAGGGATAAACTCATGCAATATGATATAAACCCCATCTTTTTATCCTCGAAGGCAACAATACAATACATGCCTTGCTGCCCCTGCTGTCACTGGGAAAGGACACCGCAATATTGAACCCAAAGCTAAGCACTTCTCCCATTGCAAGAAAGATCAATCTAGTAGGCCAAACCAAACTGATAATTTGAAGAGACTTGCAAAGATAACTTAATCACACACAAAAGAATTCAAAGGAGATTCAAATATTTCTCATAGATAAACTTGATCATAAACCCACAATTCATCGGATCTCAACAAACACACTGCAAAAAGAGTTACATCGAATAGATCTCCAAGAAGATCAAGGAGAACTTTGTATTGAGATTCAAAGAGAGAGAAGAAGCCATCTAGCTAATAACTATGGACCTGAAGGTCTGTGGTAAACTACTCACAACTCATCGGAGAGGCCTTGGAGATGATGTAGAGGCCCTCCATGGTCGATTCCCCCTCCGGCGGAGCGCCGGTGAAGGCTCCAAGATGGGATTTCGCGAATACATAAGGTTGCGGCGGTGGAAATAGTTTTTCGTGGTTGATAGAGGCGAGGGTCCCAATCTTTCGATGAGATGATGGATATCGCTTTGGTGGAAGTCGACTTTGACGATCCGACTACGAACGTGCGAGGACGTCGCGCCTTAGCAATCGCTAAACCAACTCCGAGAGGTTATTGACCACGCCGGAGCACGATCAACCTGACCACGAGGGTCTGTTTCCTGCGAGCAAACGAAGAACAAGCAAGAAACTAAGATTGCAATCTGGATATTGCGAATATAAGATGAAAGCTTTATTGATCAAGGTGGGGTTCTGTGACGCCTTTGTCTGGTCGTTGAACACAAACGAAGTACGCGAAGTTGCAGCTATGGCGAACTTTTAATCTAAACAAAACCCAAAGTCTAAACGATGCCCTAAGGGCTGTATATATGGAGGAAGAGGGGGGGAATTTCGTGGCCCTTGGTGGAGGGGTCCGAAATCAACCCTATCTCTTGTTTCCCCACACATACGAACTCTAAAAATAGCCTATACTTATGTATTTCGAAATTACATGGGCCTGGCCCAATAATAAGGTGACGCAGCACCTAAAATAGCCTCGGGACGAAATTTATGAAGTGGCATCTTGTATATTTCGTCCAAGGCTTCATGCACACATTATGGTGGCTTCAAAGTCCTGAAATCATCACTTGTAACTCCGTTCTTGTTCCCCTTGCGCATGCCATCATCTCCATGCTTGTTCTTGCTCCAATGTTCATCCTTCTCCAAGCTAGGCCCTTCATTTGTAAGCAAAACAAATGTATCCAATTTAGGCAGCATCATATTCTCATGAACATTAGAATCATTACCAAGAAACGAAAGTACCTGATAATTTAGTTGGCGTGCACGAGCTCTAGTAATTGGTCCAGTATGTATAGCAGCAGGGGCTGTGGGTGTAACAATTGTATTGATGTCCTCATCAATGCCTTTGCCTGTACCTAGTGTTCCTTGGGAGGATATATCTATGGACTTTGTTTTAGGTTTACCTCGAACAAAGAAGGGGAGGGATAGCATATTTGTTGTCGTGGATAGATTCTCGAAAATGGCACACTTTATACCATGTCATAAAAGTGATGATGCTGTTAATGTTGCTGATTTGTTCTTTCGTGAAATTATTCGCTTGCATGGTGTGCCAAATACTATTGTTTCAGATCGTGATACTAAATTTCTTAGCCACTTTTGGAGATGTTTATGGGCTAAGTTGGGGACTAAACTGCTTTTTAGTACTACTTGTCACCCCCAAACTGATGGACAAACTGAAGTAGTCAATAGAACGTTGTCTACTATGCTTAGGGCTGTTTTGAAGAATAATAAGAAAATGTGGGAGGAATGCCTGCCTCATATTGAATTTGCTTATAATCGTTCATTGCATTCTACTACTAAGATGTGCCCTTTTGAAGTTGTGTATGGTTTCCTACCTCGTGCACCTATTGATTTGTTGCCTCTTCCATCTTCGGAGAAGGTTAATTTTGATGCTAAACAACGTGCTGAATTGATTTTAAAAATGCATGAGTTAACTAAGGAAAACATTAAGCGCATGAATGCTAAATATAAACTTGCTGGAGATAAGGGTAGAAAACATGTTGTGTTTGCACCTGGAGATCTTGTTTGGTTACATTTGCGTAAGGATAGATTTCCTGATTTGCGCAAATCAAAGTTAATGCCACGTGCTGATGGTCCCTTTAAGGTGTTAGAGAAAATAAATGATAATGCATATAAACTTGAGCTGCCTGCAGATTTTGGGGTTAGTCCCACTTTTAACATTGCAGATTTGAAGCCTTATTTGGGTGATGAAGATGAACTTCCGTCGAGGACGACTTCATTTCAAGAAGGGGAGGATGATGAGGACATCAATACAATTGTTACACCCACAGCCCCTGCTGCTATACATACTGGACCAATTACTAGAGCTCGTGCACGCCAACTAAATTACCAGGTACTTTCGTTTCTTGGTAATGATTCTAATGTTCATGAGAATATGATGCTGCCTAAATTGGATACATTTGTTTTGCTTACAAATGAAGGGCCTAGCTTGGAGAAGGATGAACATTGGAGCAAGAACAAGCATGGAGATGATGGCATGCGCAAGGGGAACAAGAACGGAGTTACAAGTGATGATTTCAGGACTTTGAAGCCACCATAATGGGTGCATGAAGCCTTGGACGAAATATACAAGATGCCACTTCATAAATTTCGTCCCGAGGCTATTTTAGGTGCTGCGTCACCTTATTATTGGACCAGGCCCATGTAATTTCGAAATACATAAGTATAGGCTATTTTTAGAGTCCGTATGTGTGGGGAAACAAGAGATAGGGTTGATTTCGGACCCCTCCACCAAGGGCCACGAAATTCCCCCCTCTTCCTCCATATATACAGCCCTTAGGGCATCGTTTAGACTTTGGGTTTTGTTTAGATTAAAAGTTTGCCATAGCTGCAACTTCGCGTACTTCGTTTGTGTTCAACGACCAGACAAAGGCGTCACAGAACCCCACCTTGATCAATAAATGATAGAGGCAAAGGTGTCCCGTCTTTCGATGAGATGATGGATATCGCTTGGTGGAAGTCGACTTTGACGATCCGACTACGAACGTGCGAGGACGTCGCGCCTTAGCAATCGCTAAACCAACTCCGAGAGGTTATTGACCACGCCGGAGCACGATCAACCTGACCACGAGGGTCTGTTTCCTGCGAGCAAACGAAGAACAAGCAAGAAACTGAGATTGCAATCTAGATATTGCGAATATAAGATGAAAGCTTTATTGATCAAGGTGGGGTTCTGTGACGCCTTTGTCCGGTCGTTGAACACAAACGAAGTACGCGAAGTTGCAGCTATGGCGAACTTTTAATCTAAACAAAACCCAAAGTCTAAACGATGCCCTAAGGGCTGTATATATGGAGGAAGAGGGGGGAATTTCGTGGCCCTTGGTGGAGGGGTCCGAAATCAACCCTATCTCTTGTTTCCCCACACATACGGACTCTAAAAATAGCCTATACTTATGTATTTCGAAATTACATGGGCCTGGCCCAATAATAAGGTGACGCAGCACCTAAAATAGCCTCGGGACGAAATTTATGAAGTGGCATCTTGTATATTTCGTTCAAGGCTTCATGCACCCATTATGGTGGCTTCAAAGTCCTGAAATCATCACTTGTAACTCCGTTCTTGTTTCCCTTGCGCATGCCATCATCTCCATGCTTGTTCTTGCTCCAATGTTCATCCTTGTCCAAGCTAGGCCCTTCATTTGTAAGCAAAACAAATGTATCCAATTTAGGCAGCATCATATTCTCATGAACATTAGAATCATTACCAAGAAACGAAAGTACCTGGTAATTTAGTTGGCGTGCACGAGCTCTAGTAATTGGTCCAGTATGTATAGCAGCAGGGGCTGTGGGTGTAACAATTGTATTGATGTCCTCATCATCCTCCCCTTCTTGAAATGAAGTCGTCCTCGACGGAAGTGCATCTTCCTCACCCAAATAAGGCTTCAAATCTGCAATGTTAAAAGTGGGACTAACCCCAAAATCTGCAGGCAGCTCAAGTTTATATGCATTATCATTTATTTTCTCTAACACCTTAAAGGGACCATCAGCACGTGGCATTAACTTTGATTTGCGCAAATCAGGAAATCTATCCTTACGCAAATGTAACCAAACAAGATCTCCAGGTGCAAACACAACATGTTTTCTACCCTTATCTCCAGCAAGTTTATATTTAGCATTCATGCGCTCAATGTTTTCCTTAGTTAACTCATGCATTTTTAAAATCAATTCAGCACGTTGTTTAGCATCAAAATTAACCTTCTCCGAAGATGGAAGAGGCAACAAATCAATAGGTGCACGAGGTAGGAAACCATACACAACTTCAAAAGGGCACATCTTACTAGTAGAATGCAATGAACGATTATAAGCAAATTCAATATGAGGCAAGCATTCCTCCCACATTTTCTTATTATTCTTCAAAACAGCCCTAAGCATAGTAGGCAACGTTCTATTGACTACTTCAGTTTGTCCATCAGTTTGGGGGTGACAAGTAGTACTAAAAAGCAGTTTAGTCCCCAACTTAGCCCATAAACATCTCCAAAAGTGGCTAAGAAATTTAGTATCACGATCTGAAACAATAGTATTTGGCACACAATGCAAGTGAATAATTTCACGAAAGAACAAATCAGCAACATTAACAGCATCATCACTTTTATGACATGGTATAAAGTGTGCCATTTTCGAGAATCTATCCACGACAACAATATGCTATCCCTCCCCTTCTTTGTTCGAGGTAAACCTAAAACAAAGTCCATAGATATATCCTCCCAAGGAACACTAGGTACAGGCAAAGGCATATATAAACCATGAGGATTGAGTCGTGACTTAGCTTTTTGACATGTAGTGCAGCGAGCAATAAAACGCTCAACATCCCGTCTCATCTTTGGCCAAAAGAAATGTGTAGCAAGTACGTCCTCCGTCTTCTTCACGCCAAAGTGTCCCATTAATCCTCCTCCATGCGCCTCCTGCAACAACAAAAGACGAACGGAGCTAGCTGGAATGCATAGCTTGTTAGCACGAAACACAAATCCATCGTTAACAACAAACTTGTTCCACATTCTTCCTTCTTTACAATTCTGCATTACATCTTTAAAATCAGCATCATGCACATATTGATCTTTGATGGTCTCCAAACCAAATATTTTGAAGTCAAGTTGTGAAAGCATAGTATAGCGACGAGACAATGCATCAGCAATAACATTTTCTTTTCCCTTCTTGTGTTTAATGACATAAGGGAAAGTCTCAATGAATTCAACTAATGAGGACATCAATACAATTGTTACACCCACAGCCCCTGCTGCTATACATACTGGACCAATTACTAGAGCTCGTGCACGCCAACTAAATTACCAGGTACTTTCGTTTCTTGGTAATGATTCTAATGTTCATGAGAATATGATGCTGCCTAAATTGGATACATTTGTTTTGCTTACAAATGAAGGGCCTAGCTTGGAGAAGGATGAACATTGGAGCAAGAACAAGCATGGAGATGATGGCATGCGCAAGGGGAACAAGAACGGAGTTACAAGTGATGATTTCAGGACTTTGAAGCCACCATAATGGGTGCATGAAGCCTTGGACGAAATATACAAGATGCCACTTCATAAATTTCGTCCCGAGGCTATTTTAGGTGCTGCGTCACCTTATTATTGGGCCAGGCCCATGTAATTTCGAAATACATAAGTATAGGCTATTTTTAGAGTCCGTATGTGTGGGGAAACAAGAGATAGGGTTGATTTCGGACTCCTCCACCAAGGGCCACGAAATTCCCCCCTCTTCCTCCATATATACAGCCCTTAGGGCATCGTTTAGACTTTGGGTTTTGTTTAGATTAAAAGTTCGCCATAGCTGCAACTTCGCGCACTTCGTTTGTGTTCAACGACCAGACAAAGGCGTCACAGAACCCCACCTTGATCAATAAAGCTTTCATCTTATATTCGCAATATCCAGATTGCAATCTTAGTTTCTTGCTTGTTCTTCGTTTGCTCGCAGGAAACAGACCCTCGTGGTCAGGTTGATCGTGCTCCGGCGTGGTCAATAACCTCTCGGAGTTGGTTTAGCGATTGCTAAGGCGCGACGTCCTCGCACGTTCGTAGTCGGATCGTCAAAGTCGACTTCCACCAAAGCGATATCCATCATCTCATCGAAAGATCGGGACCCTCGCCTCTATCAAGTGGTATCAGATTTCCAGGTTGCTCGGTGAGATTTTACAGTTTTTCGTAGTTTAGATCGAGTCTGTTCTTCATACCTACAGTCCACGAAAAAGCCACAAAAAAAAATTAGGGTTAGTTCATAATATCCGAACCAATCTGAGCCTTTGCATAATCTTTTTAGGGTTTTGCTTTGTTGAATTTGCGGTTGCATCGTCGTGTCTAGTTGCTGGTCTTAGAGTCTAGTCTTTTAGAGTTTCGAGTTCTGGTCATAAGTTGTCACGCCGCCGCCGCACCATCATCATCACCCCTGCCATCTACCACCACCGCTTATCCGCCACCGCTTCGAATCCGTATCCATATACCACCACAACTGTCATATACCACCACCGCTGCCATCTACCACCATATATCCACCACCAATCCGAGTTCCTTGCTTATTAGGTTTGTTTTCGGGATCCATCCAGATTCCGATTCGTGTTTCCTTGCCGGAGTAGGTTTCGGAAAAAAAAAAGAGCGAAAAAGAAAATTCCAGAGTGTGCTTTTCCCTTGTTTACGTGCCGCGCCGTGATTTTGTTAGTGTTCTAGGCTCGCGTCTCTAGCACAGTCTGATGAGGACATCAATACAATTGTTACACCCACAGCCCCTGCTGCTATACATACTGGACCAATTACTAGAGCTCGTGCACGCCAACTAAATTACCAGGTACTTTCGTTTCTTGGTAATGATTCTAATGTTCATGAGAATATGATGCTGCCTAAATTGGATACATTTGTATTGCTTACAAATGAAGGGCCTAGCTTGGAGAAGGATGAACATTGGAGCAAGAACAAGCATGGAGATGATGGCATGCGCAAGGGGAACAAGAACGGAGTTACAAGTGATGATTTCAGGACTTTGAAGCCACCATAATGGGTGCATGAAGCCTTGGACGAAATATACAAGATGCCACTTCATAAATTTCGTCCCGAGGCTATTTTAGGTGCTGCGTCACCTTATTATTGGGCCAGGCCCATGTAATTTCGAAATACATAAGTATAGGCTATTTTTAGAGTCCGTATGTGTGGGGAAACAAGAGATAGGGTTGATTTCGGACCCCTCCACCAAGGGCCACGAAATTCCCCCCTCTTCCTCCATATATACAGCCCTTAGGGCATCGTTTAGATTTTGGGATTTGTTTAGTTAAAAGTTAGCCACTGCAACTTCGTGTACTTCGTTTGTGTCCAACGACCAGACCAAGACCGCTTACGGATCCCCACCATTATCAATACCTCATATATATTTGCAATATTCAGATTGCTTTATCATATTCTTCCTCGTTCTTCGATTGCTTGCAGGAATAGACCTTCGTGGTCAGGCTGACCGTGCTTCCGGCATCGTCAATAACCTCAGGAGATTGGTTTAGCGATTGCTAAGGCGCAACGTCGTGCACGTTTGTAGTCGGATCGTCAAAGTCGTCTCCACCAAATCGATACTTATCATCTCATCGAAAGATCGGGACACCCTCGCCTCTATCAGGAACAAATTGTGCCTCTGATTTTGCTCAGCTTGTGTGACCTGCACACTCAAAACACGTTGAGCAACTAAACATTCATACCTGTCAGCGTCTTCAGGAGCCATGTATTGCGTCTCATGATCAGAATCATCTCCACCATGTTCTTCACGTGTAATAAGAGCCAAAGTCTCCTCATCATAGTCACTAGCGGACTCATATCCACCATCCGCGGTAGCAATCATCACACGCGGAGATTTGCATTCTCTCGCATAATGACCTCCTCCCTTACAACGATGACAAATAATATCACTTGTGTGCCCTGTTGATGCCATGGAAGAAGAAGAACGCTGTGCAGGCCCCGCAGGTGCGCTCTTGGCAGATAATGGTGGTTGTGCCTGTTTTCTTGTATCACGGCTGGAGGTGGCACCGGATGGAGGTGCTGGTGCAGTTGAAGTAGAAGATGCACGTGGTGTCCATGATGAAGGTCGGCCTGCAGAAAAGTTAGTTCGCCCCAATGCTTGTCGATCCTGCACTTCACGTTCAGCTTTACAAGCAAGATGGAATAAACGAGTGATATTTGTATACTCCTTATAGTCTAGAATGGTCTGAATCTCTCTATTTAATCCACCCAGAAAACGTGCAAGCATAGCTTCATTCTCCTCAACAATACCACATCTAATCATGCCAGTTTGTAATTCCTGATAATATTCTTCTACAGAATTTTTTCCTTGTCTTAAACGCTGCAATTTTTGAAGCAATTCACGTTGATAATATGGTGGAACCCAACGCGTACGCATAGCAGTTTTCAAAGCAGCCCAAGTAGTTGGAATAGGATATAATCTACAATGTTCAGACCACCATACACATGCAAAACTAGTGAAAGCACAAACGGCAGCAGCAACTCGTCTCTCCTCAGGATATTGTAAACATGTAAATCGTTGTTCAGTTTCTAACTCCCAAGTAAGATATATATCAGGAACATATCTACCCTCAAATGGTGGAATATTCAATTTCAGTTTAGGAATATGGACATCATCTCGTACCTGAGGTGGTGGTGCAGGCCTACCATTACGAATATATACCTGAGGTCGACCTGCTGGTGGTGGTACAGGTGGCTGCACGTAGTGTTGATTTTGATCAACCTCATCCTCATAGTCTCCCACATCATCATCCTCCTCCGCATCAGCAGCAGGAGCCACAGAAGTATCAACAGCAGCACCAACAGTTTGGCCAAACGCAAGAGGAACACGGCTTGCTCGGCGGAGGTCTGCTTCGCGACGTGGAGGTAGTCGTTGTTGTTGTTGTTGTTGTTGGAGAGGTGCGTTAGCTGGAGCGGGTGGTGGTGGTGGAAGACGCGCGAGCAATTCATTAAACTTGTTATCGAGCTTTGTTTCGAACGTCTTCTCAAAGCCAGTGATCTTCTCCATGGCCTCTTCAAAATTGTTCAGCACATCTTGCACCTGTTCAGTCATCATTTGCTGAAACTTATCATGAAGCTCCTTGTTCGATAAATTCTCCCAGTCAATCTCGTCGGCTTGTGATCCTGGCATGGTTAGCAGCAATAGAAACACACAAGAATATGATCCTACAGACTACGAACAAGTGGTGGTGGTGGGTGTCACAAATCCGTCAAGCAAATCTCAAATTCTTACCAGTTCTTACCCAGCAGCAGGCGGTGATCGGCAACCGTTGTAGTCAAAAAAACTCTCAAAGCTTGGATAGAGCGATTACCAAGGAAAGTCAAACGCACGACGTAGATGTATGTGGAGCTGGGAAGGCTTATAATATGGTAGCAAAAAGGGTCAGCAATAATCAATTCAGAGATGCAAAGTTGAATAAACGCTCAACGACGGTACTGTGCTGGTCCTAGGATAGACTGTGCTAGAGACGCGAGCCTAGAACACTAACAAAATCACGGCGCGGCACGTA